>NW_024467207.1:291141-419467 GCF_000292625.1 Dacryopinax primogenitus | reverse complement strand
AAACCTCAGTACCTTATCAAGTGAAAGGGGTATCTCCCTCTAAGAACACTTGGGAGCCTTTAGGAAATCTAGGCAATGCTAAAAAGGCTATTGCAGATTTCCATAGCTTTACCCTCTGCTCCAGAAGGATTTCAGCCATCACCTTTGATAGGCTTCACTTCCACCACTCATTAACTATACTATACCACCTAAAAGGGTTCTCTTTGATTGGACATCTGGAAAGAAGAAGGGAAAAGCAGAAGAAGGAGTATCAACATGCTGGGACAGCATGTCTAGAAGGGGGGGTGATGTCAGGGGACCAGCTCATTGCTTGGTCAAGAGACATGACTAAGCCTTTATGACATGGAAGTAGCTGGTATACCTTGGCATGTGCTGGAACCTGCTGGAAGGATTGGATGGTCAGGTGACCTGCTGTGCATGGCTGTGCATGACCTCATATGACCTCATCCTTGGTCATATGACCTGATCACCTGACTAGGCTGAGTAAGCAAGATGTTCTAGCAGGTTCCACCACAGAGGTATAAATATAAGGCCTACTCTGCCTGGGACTGTCTCTTCAGACTTGGTCTCTTAGGATCATCCACAGGTACCTATACTGTAGATAGGTCTTAGTCATCAGGTCTACTCCACTTCCTTGTTGCCTGCTTAGACTCTTGGCACTCTTAGGTGAGCAGACTTAGTCAGCCTGTGTTGCCCTAACACTCGTGAAGAAGGGGTCAACTGCA
Organism: Dacryopinax primogenitus; assembly: GCF_000292625.1. NCBI lineage: Eukaryota > Fungi > Basidiomycota > Dacrymycetes > Dacrymycetales > Dacrymycetaceae > Dacryopinax > Dacryopinax primogenitus. The sequence continues at coordinate 418,742 of NW_024467207.1, read as the reverse complement.
GTGGAGATGGAGGGTTAACGGCAGCAGGCACAGTTAAGGGGGGGGTGGAAGTGTTGGTGTTGGATGGACAGCCAGCAATATCATCACCCAGACTGCCAGAGGGAACTGAGCATGTCTGGAATGTGAAGGTGTTGAGGGAAGGAGATGGGTGTGGGGACAAGGAGGTCTGTCCCAGCAGCCATTGAGATGAGATGAGAGTGGTGTCATCCGTGAAACCTTGATGTCCAATCCATCTTTATCTTCATGCTCTCCAAATACCATGTCTGCCTCTTGGGCACCATAGTATGCATTTTGCTGAGTCTCATGGGGAGCTTGCAATGACACATAGCACAAATGTGTTCACATCTGCTCCTTTGTGAGTGCCCATCCATTGGGTCTTGCCACAGTCTTGCATTGACAGCACAGGCACTGCTGCATGCCCTTGGAGAGTATGACCCTCTTGGCCTTGACAGTCGGGGTGCATGCCATGTGGATTGATATTGTGCCATTAATGTTACCATCCCAGCATCCAGTGCCAACATGTTCAGAATATGGCAAGGTGAAGCAGCTGTAGTTGCCATTCAGAGACTAGGAAGGAGTACTGTTCAAATCAGCCTTATGTCACAGTCCTTTTCAATGTCAGCAAGGTGGTTGATGTCAAAGGAGATGGAGCTGAGAGCAATGAAAAATGTGCAAACAGGGGTGCCAGGGACTACCTATCCTATGCCAGGCCAGACAATCTTATAGGGACTTTTTTTTTTCTGAATGAGTGTCATTGGGAATGGCCCTCATGGCATAATACATGAGCTTATCTATCTATGATAGTGCTCTGCATATGCAGATGCAAGTTAAGCTCAAGGGACTGGAGGGAGTGGTGGGAGTGATAAGTCAAGGAAGTGATAAGCCAAGGAGGGGTTAGCAAGGAAGGTTAGCAGAGAGGGGTTAGCTGAGCATTTGGTCCACATAACAGGAGATAGATACTTTCTGCAAGCCAGGTACCCATTGAGATTATAAGGGAGCTTCACAAACACAGAGGTGGGATAGTGAAGTTGCTGTGTTGACGGTGCTTGCTGTGCTTGAACATGCAGGCCAAGAAGCCGGTTGTATGCTTTCTGGGAGCAGAGATTGGTGGCTGGAAGTCTTGCAACTTGTTGCAGTCTTCCCAAGCCACATGGACTTCTGCACTTGTTGGGATGTAGAATGTAGTGATGACAGGAAGGTTACTCTTCTTGCAAGGAGTGGGAGGAGGGGATGGATGAGGTGATGAGCTTGGGGATGCAGGCATGATTCCGGTTGACATAGAGGCTGCTGGGGTCAGGTAGTGGGGCAGATTGTCAATCTTGTGGTAGATCAGCAAACACTCTGCCGATTGGCCATCTGCCTCATCCCCCTCTTCCTCCTGTTCTTCTTCCTCATCTTCCTCATCTCCCACTTCCTCCCAAACCTCTGCATCTCCTCCCGCAACTCTGGTGACATTGTTCATGATGTTGGTTGCATTGATCCAACCCAAGAGGTGTCCAAAATATTGGTCTGATGGGTGGTGTGTGAGAACTTGCTAGGGAAAGATGGGGGAGATGGGGAAAATCAGTAGAAAATGCCAGAGTCAGCCTGAAGCTGAGCTGTCAGAAATTGGTATGCAAATAATCGGAGCTTGGTGTCCACCTAGTAAAGTCACAATAAGTCGAGTCAAATCCGCTAAGTCAAGTCAAAGCTGCCTATTCAGTAAGGGGAAAATTGCATCCATATAAGTCTAACGGAAAAGGGGCAGAATAAGCTAGATACAGGAGTTTCAAGAAACTACTTATACTAGTTAATCTAAACTGTACTCTATACTAAACTGGTCTCTGGATACCTCTCTAAGGCAAGCATTGGCATGCTGAATATCCAGGTGGGTCAATCCCATTGCAGAGAAAACCCACCATCATCATGCCAAATATCCGAGTGGTCCCGTTGCCTGGGGAATTGTAGTAGTTGCCATGCCAAATATCTGTGGGAGGGGTTGAGACTTGTTGCTGGGGTGTGTTGTCCATGTAGTGAGGGTCTGTAGTGCTGCGCAATGGTCTCTGAGGCCCCAAATCAGCCATGGGTATATTGGCCTGACACACCCCACTGGAGGTGGGGTTGTTCAGCATGAAGCGTAATTTGATAGGCTGGTGAAGGTGAAGCATGGGTAATTACAACTGTAGGGTCCTCTGAGTTGGCAGAACTGGCTGACTCAGGGGAGGTTGCTGTGCTGGCAACCTGACTGCTCCAAAGGCAAGCAGGGTTGCTATCCTGGAAGGGGATAGCAGTGGGAGGTCTTGCAGGCAGACCTCCCCACCAATCATGTGTTGGTGTCATGTGTAGGCACTAATGGATTCGCCATCAAGGAGATTGGCAGTCTCTTCCTCAATGTTCATGCAATCATCAGTGTTGACATTGCCCCCAGAGAGTGCACCATGTTCTTTCTGAGAGCCCAATTGGGTTCTGCATTGACAGGCATAATTGAGATCTACAATATGGTCAGTAAGGGATAGGGTGTGATGAGATGTGAGGGGTGTACCATTGCTGCTTCTCACTTGCACGGTATTACACAGAGTGGTCCACAGCAGGGCTGGAAGCTGGATGACATGCTCTTCCATCCAATCAAGTTTGCGTTCCATCTATGAGTCAGCCAATAAGTAAGTGAATAATATAACATTTAGAGTCCAACTTACTTCAATGGCAGGTTTGTTCAAGTTGGTAAGTTGGTGGTGAGTAAGATGACAAGGAGTGACATGCATATGCAGACACCAACCTTTGAGGACTTAGGGAGTCAGCTGGTTTCAAGTTGTGCCTGCACCAAGTCTCAGGTGCTACACATCATGTGATATTGTAAGGAACTGTTGTCCATATGAATATGAATATTAATGTTAATACTCAGCTGTATCCTTCCTTAAAGCCTGAATCTGTAGTTGCACTACTCAAATGCTCATTTGGACAGCATCTGCAACTACATCAAAGAGAATGGGGGGGGATATGGCTCTACTGCAAAACATCTGCCTGGCATACAATGTCCGACATGCAACACATCATCCAATCAACAATACTCCCAAGTTCTCAGCATGCCTGATGCCTTATGCCTAATCTGACTATTAATTTACCTCATGGGCAACATGAGGCAAATTAAAAAAAGGGGTGGGAATGGACAAAGCACAGCCTGGAGGCAAAAACCTGCATTCAGTCATGAGGAGGCATCCCTCCTTCCTTGTCTTCTCTCCCATGATCTCACAACATGTCGATCATCAGCAACAACAACTCCTCCAGCCCCTCCATAGTGTCTACTAATGCTGACATCGGCAACCTCACCATGGATCCAGACTGGGCAACAACAGTTGGCTTCCTCAGCGATGTGAAGACAGCTATTGCTCCCATGGTTGCCTTCTTCAAGCTGGATGAGACAGCTCCTGCATCCACCTCCAAGGAGGATGAAGGCAACCATGCCCCTCCTTCTGAGCTCAACAGGAAGGGCAAAGGCCCCATGAAGGAGAAAATGAACCAAAGCACACATGAGGGGAAGAAAGAAGGGAAGAGGATGGTGTTAGAGGTGCAAGAGAGTGCAGGGAAGGGGAGCAGTCCTAAGAAGGAGAAACTGGGGCAGGGAAAGGTTTTGTTGGTGCAGGCAACAAATCTTGCCTCACACCTGCTCCAGGCCTTCAGGGCAAAGTATGGAGAGGGGGTGGACATGAATGAGGAGCAGCTCAAGGAGCTGCTCATGAGCAATAGCAAGGTGAGTCATCCAATCATGTGTTGGTGTTAGGTGATGAGCAGCCCAACTGTCAGGGCACTGCCTGTTACCACCCCTGGCCACCCATTTTGCCCTAGGAGCAATGAAACAACAAGCCCCTGGAACTTCCTGTGCTGGTAACTGCCTTAGGATGATGGCAGTGGCCGTACAAGACATTGTGCAGAGGACACCACAAGACTGTGGTGTCCAGACACTTGGGGTGAGACATAGCAGTGCTAAAGGCCCCTACTGGGAGTAGTGGGATGCAAGATGACACTTGTAGGAGTCTCCACAATTTATTGGAAAGGTTTGGGAGGCCTAGGGGTGTTGCTAGGATGTCTATCTGACACTTGTAGGAGTCCCCATAATTTACCTGGACTCCTGGGCTTCTGGTGAACACCTACAAGGTATATAAACAGTAGTACAGTGATGCTGTATCCCTCAGATTTAATCTCTGAGGAAACTCCTTAGTCTACAAGCAGTTTCTAAGTCATCTCATCGTCTTGAACCCCCTTCTACACACACCTGAACACCCTGCTCTCAGAAACCTGCCTTGACTCCACAACTCTTGCTACACTTTTCAGCTATCTATAACTGACTTATAACACCCCCTGGGACCCCCCAGTGACCCCCTTGGACCCTCCCAATAATCCAGCTGGCCCTGGTGACATAGATATCGACTAGTACTGCTGGTTAGAGCTGCTTTCAACCGCAGTAGACCCCCTAGCACTTCATCTATTGTTTGGGATTAGTGTGTGGCGACCTTGCTAGACCTAGTGCCCTCACACCAGCCCTCCTGTCTATCCTGTACTGATCCCTCTCCCCAGATCTCCCTCATCATCACCAAGCCTGACAATACCCCTGCTGTTGACCAAAGTGAGGCAGCCGATGTGGAAGAGACTCATCAACATTAATATTGACATTAATTTTAATATATGTATCTTACTCCAGCAAGGAATAAGTGACTATCCAAACCTCCCCATTGCTGTTGGTACAGGAATCCCAGTCTGGCCCCATTCCAGGGTTGAACAGCCAACCTGAAAGAAGATTTCATTACTATGCCTAGTCTGGGACAAGGTAAGCCCATTCTACACTATGCTAGGCTGACTGAAAGCCTCCTGGATGGAGGTATTCTGATGTTGAGGTCAGGATGGGTTATTGCAGCCAACTCAGGATACCCTATCCTCGCCTCAGATATCAAGGGTCAACACGCAATGAATGGCACTAATCTCAGTTAATATGAAGATGTTTGTACCGTTATGCTTGCATGAGGGGGGGACCCCCTCACACAGATGAGCAATCTATGTGGACCCGAGGAGATCTAGGAGAGGGTCGGAGTTCCAATTTGAGCTTCGCGAAGCGTTTTAGGTATCTGCGAGCCCCGAGGCTCGCAGATCAATGCTACGGGATGTCACCCATTGCATTACTCTTGACCAACAAATACCCCAACTCGGGGAAATGCTGGACATATGTTTGGTGCCGATGAATGGACCGGATCACATCATGGAGGTGGAAGTAAGCGCCGTTCTATGTATTGCTACATACGTTGTATCAATAAGATTATTCTTTCAGCGACAGTCAAAAGCCGAGGCACGATACGACCCTCAACGCCTCTTGAAATCGTCCTGTTCACCATGTTATTCAGCCTCCTCTTGCTTGCACTACTCGGTTCGACCAATGCATCCTCGGTCACCGCCATTCCCCCGCACCCCGTGAACGGCTCAACTACTGTGCAGTACATGATCGACGGTCCCTTTGATGGGCTCAAGGCAGATTTCTTCAATCAGACCACCTACCAATGGTAGTATTTCGACGCGGTCTCAGATGACTTGACTCAGACCATTGTTGTATTCTTCCTGATCAATGCTCCCGCTGGCCTCGGCTTAGTGCCCTACAACTTCGTTTCTCTCAATCCCTCGTTTGCCGATGGAAGCCTTGGCGCTCTGGGTGTACCCGGAGGATCTCTCCAGATATCCACAAACAATCATGGGTTACACGGTAACATGGAAGGAACAGGGTACGATTGGTTTGAATCCTCCGATTTTCCTTCCTCTCCATCGATGTCAACGACCCCGTTAATAATGTGACTGGATCTATAAAGATGACTTCGGTGCGACAGATTTCCTTTTCCATTTAGTATTCTAATAATGATCACATAGGATTCGCCAAATCACGCACCGTGTGGTCCTGCCCAGGACGGTGCATCCTTACTTATTATCCCTCACCTGGGGCGGGCGAATGCCATTCCTGACGCGACGGCTCATGTGGATCTCAACATTAATGGAAAACCTTTCAAGTTTAAAGGCGTTGGATATCATGATTCAGTATGTTCCCTTCATGGTGGTAGAATCTTCACCATGACTCTGTTTTTCAGAATTTTGGAGACGTCCCGTTGGACGATGTGCTAGGCACTTGGTACTGGGGCCATGCCCGTGTCGGTCCATATTCACTGGTGTGGTTCGACACACTCGATAAACAAGGAATGGAGCATCAATCAGGTTATGCTATCAAGGACGGTGTCGTCTTGGGCGAGTCCTGTGGTACAATGTCCGTCCGCCCTGTGGGCCCCAACACAATCTATCCACCTGTCCCTTTCCTGGAACCGACTGGGTTCCATATCGTATACGACATGGGCGTGCACGGGATTCTAGAGGTGAATGCCACAAACCACGAGACTTTCGTATCTCAGCCGACATACACAAGGTGGAGCGGGAGCACTGTTGGGGGGGATCAGAGACGAAGAGATTTACGAAGGAGTGGGGATTTACGAGTGGCTGGGGGTGGGCCACAGAACGGCATTGGAAGAAATTATACCGTTTAAATGGAAAGAAAGCTACCGTAGGACGCGAGCCATTGAGCAAATATTTTCTTGTCCGCAACCAATCCTTCAAACCTAAACCAAATCCTTCCCAAAAGAGGTCGGAATATGACCTCGGGACTTTGGATACTTCCAAAACAACAAGTATCGCAGGTTCCTTTTTCGAAAGATGTAGTTAACTGGCGACGGCCTAAGTCGAACGATCTTCCGGCACCGATTCGCAACTTCTACTTCCATGCGAGCCGCTCCATGTGCATGTCGGAGGATCGATAACGACTCTGAAGTTACGAATCACACAAGGAATCTTTGAGAGCTAGTGATGATCGAGGAAGAAGAAACCGATTTGGATTTATTATTTATACCGACGATGAGTCTGTGCTTGACGTCAATGTGCCCCGACACTCTTTCCCGTGTCCACGCGTGCCATAAAAGGGAGGACCATCTCTCGAACGAAATCTTCGAACGAGTGGAACTTAACACCCAAATCTACCAATATCTTGGGAGGAATCGGGTCAGGATAATTCCAGGACTCCACCAAGAATTCCCATATCTACGTGGCTATCAGTACTTGACCAAACAGACGAAGAAACAACGACGGACTTTTCTGAGCGCTTCCGGGACTGTGTCGGTTTGTCTTTCATAGGTGACCGTTTCTCCGCTAACTGTGGCAAATCTCAGTGTGGTAATTTGCAATTGGATCCATTCCGCTCACTCTGGGTGATAGTCTCTGCCATATAAGCGCCCGTGACTTTATAGGAACACATTGGAATCGGCTCCTTGGTTAACGCTTCCCTCCAGCTCGCTTCAGTCCAGTGATCGATCACAGCCCTGGCTGTACTGCCCATGTCTTGGTCAATATACGAGAATGCTTGCTTCATATCTGCAGGAACGATCGGATATTGGATCTCCCACTTTTTTGGGGAAATGGCTTTGAGTTGATTCTGATTCAATAAACTACGAGATTTTCAGAACCTATCAACAAGGAATCTGGACAGGAACGTACTTCTCAGAAAACATACTTGTGTATAAAATCACTGTTGGCTGGCCGACCTCCTTGAGATACTTGTCGATTTCGGCTTTCTGCTCCATGAGGCTGAATATTTATCAGATCTTTATGTGATAGTACTTGCAGAATAGCCTACGCATAATCGACCTTCCCGTGCGAAAGTGTTGACAAGCTGGGCAAGGATGACCAGATGAAGAGTGGAACGTGATTAGCAAGGCACGCGTCCACCATGTTCTTGCCTTGAGTCAACTCGCTATCCGCCTGGAGCGGGATCGTATAGCCGAACACCTGCGACCTCAATCAGCAGGGTTTATACGCAAGAACATTGATCGGTACCGCATAGGCATCCTTGAAGGATGCAGGAAGACCGTTCGGATCCATGACTGATACCTGAACCATTTCAACACCCTTTGCTGCGAGAGCTTGGGATGCAGCAGAAGTGAGGTTCCTCGTTAAGCCTCGCACAACATATTTGGAGTCGGAAAGCAGGGCATTGACCACAGAGCTACCTGAGGGGGAATCAGAGAGAGAATCAGTACTTGGGAGGGATTTGAACCTTGCTTGCCTGTAGCGTTCGTAACAACAATGAGCTTTGTAGACATCTCTATGAGAGTATGTATATCAATGGGAACAGTTGAATTCCACGGTTAGCCATGATTCTCCCAACGCGGTTGTGTCTTTTTATCCTTTGGTTGATGGAACTGCGCGCCGATGGAAAGATTAGACTCACCTTTAGGGTCGCCTCAGGAATTAGACTCGCATCTAGGGTTAGCCGTGGGTTGCTTGCGCATTTTCCTCGGTACGTCTTTCCCTGTAGTGGAAGAGATAATTCGGGAGAGCAGAGAATAGATGCAACTCCGGTTTCCTTCGGAGTCGGACCTCCTGGGCTGCTGCGCAGAACAGGGCAGTACTGGATAGCCGTTTGTTATTCAAGACGCAATCGGGACCAGTCAATGCAATGAAATGCTTCCACATCACGTGCAACAGAAAACTGCTTACGTCACGAAGCGGCCAGGACGGCCTTCACGGCAAACGCACAATAATCTCTCGACTCCGGTGCCGCCGATGCTGTTATGCTCAGGCAATTTTCGACAGTAGACTCGTGCTGAGATATCTTTATGGAATCAATAACGTCGTGGCGCCACACAAGGGGTTCTTCCCGCGGTTCCAGTCTTCTTTGACCTTTCGTTACCAGGGCCGTTTCCCCAACAATATTGCTTCTTCTATCAAGTGATGTGCCTGCTTCTCTGTAAAATGCTGCCTGGCAAGTCTAGCCGGATAGACACGTTAAAAGGAGGACACATCTGAAGGCTTCATATGTAGCAGGTTCGTGTATGCTCTGGCCATCAGTTGTGGAAACAGCTCAACTCTCAAACAGATCCGCCCTATCTTTGTTAAAGACGCCCATAAGCTATTGTCTCTCATAATCGGAACCTTTGCGGCCGCCGAGGATGCCGAGCACAGGGTGCATCAACGCGACCGAACGGACGACACACGAAAGATGAGTCGGCCGCAGGCGGAACTCGGAAGGGAAATGTTTGCCGCCTTGGCCAGAATATTTGTTCTGAACTGAATGGCATGGTCTTTCGGCGATCAAGTTAGCACTTGGACACGTCCACATACGTCGAGTGCTGTCCTTCTCGGATCACGCAACTCAGCAGCTGAATCATCTTCTGCATCAGCTGGTGACTTCCATGAGGCAGAATCGGTAGACTCAAATCTATTTGTCGTGTACGGTGGCCTGCTTCATTTGCCCGGCCCCAGTGGATATCTACCATCTGGCTGGTCTCTAGAGCCCAGTGTTGTTGATATCCGCCTATGGAACGGGCCGAACAGCTCTGCGCCCGTAACCTCTCTTGAAGCATGAAATTCGATGGGCCACACATTCTGGCGGTCATACGATAACTTTAACTACGGCAGCCGTGATTCAAGCGCCAGAGATCTCTGGATATTGTGATTTATCAGGACAAGAGGTAGTTTTGATTCTCCTCACGATGTTGAAAGCAGTGTGGTCTGATGCAACCCTATGCCAGTTTGCCATCATGTTAAAAGGCCTGCCTTGAAGACATCACCTTCATTCGACCATCCCCTGGTTCACACACAGCAATGGCTTTCACCTTCTTTCTTGCTGCAGTTCTTGCATCCGTCGTCCTTGGTCAGACGGCAGTCGTCACCACCTATTCCACCTCCGCTGAGCCTGGCGACAGTAACGTACAGTACACACTCGGATCGAGTGGCTTTGATGCCCCCAAGATCGATTTCTTCAATGCGACTTCAGCGCAATGGTGGTACTTCGACGTAGTGTCAACCGATCTCAAGCAGTCTGTGGTCATCTCATTCCTAGGCAATGCCCCTGGTGCTTCCGACGTCCCGGCTGGCACGATTCCATTCAATTTCATTGAAGTAAATATCCAGTTGCCCAACGGTAACTTGGTCGCATTGTCGGCAGCCGCAGAGGACATCACCATCACAACTGTTGGAAATAGCGCGTCCGGAGTTATGAATGGTGCAGGATACAGCTGGTATCAAGCACCGGACCTGGCGAATATCCTTCTCAATTTCAACGACACTGTGAATGGTCTGTCAGGTAGCATACAGTTCAACTCGGTGAGCCGACATATCTCCCATATCAATGAGCGGATTGCTGAGCCTGGTATAGGATGCCCCTCCTCACGCACCTTGTGGACCGCCCATTACCGGCGCTTCACTAGAGATTGTTCCCCACCTCGGCTGGGGAAATTCCATGCCGGATTCATTAGCATCAGTTAACCTCAACTACAATGATCAGCCCATCACCTATCAGGGACGTGGATATCATGATACCGTTCGTCTATCAAGCTGTGGGAATGTCGCGTACTAACATCATTGACGCAGAACTGGGGAAATCGTGCATTTGGCGCAAGCATCAACAGCTGGTATTGGGGCCATGCACGTCTGGGACCTTATTCAGTTGTTTGGTTTGACGTTGTCGACATCAATGGTGTCGAGCACCAAACCGGGTATGTCGCCTCCAATGGAACCGCTATCGCCGACTCTTGCGGGGCCACACCTGTTCGCCCAACCGGAGCAAATTCCGCTTATCCACCTATTCCGGGTTTGCTTCCCACCGGATTCCATATCGTCTACGACATGGGCAGTGCGGGCGTCATGGAATTGAACGTTACAAACTATCAAGCCGTTGTGAACTATCCTGGCCTGCACACAAGGTGGGTGGGAAGCGTTGTTGGTGGCATTCAGGGGCAAACGACTTACACGGGAGTCGGTTTATACGAGGAGATGGCTTGAACTTCCCGTCATTGGGACCAGTGTACATCCCTACTATTGTGCTGAGTGTAGAGATGCCCAAATTGAAACATGCAGATCCGCTCCCGATCGTGTATCCGATGCTTCCGAGTCAGCACGCTTTCTGCATCTAACGTTGTCTTGCCGTACATTCAGTCTGCGCAGTAAACTACCACGCACCGCCCGTTCAACAAATGTAATAAGTTGGGCGGTTCCGTACCTATAGAATATGCATGGCCATGGGAGACAAGACATGGGCTGATTTTTTCCATGAACGGCTTCTGGACGGGCTTACGACATGCTTTTCATGAGGGCGACAGTAGAATGAAGGCACGCGTTATCCACACCAAACCATGTTGTGGGCAAATCCACCGGACAAAAAGCGGCACCTTATAACAAATGTGATATCTCTTCGGACTGCTCAGGAAGTCTTCTTCAGGGTCACACGGACACCCACTCGTTGACCCTGCTGATGCGGCAGTATCACAGACTAGAAGTATAAAAGAGATCGCTTTCTATTAAACATGAACGACGTCGAACTCCTTCTTCTGAACCTGTCTCTTATAAAAGTGACTGCAGATGGCCAGAAAACTCGTGGTTGTCACTAATGCTACGGGAAGGCGAGGTAGAATCTTGGTATTCACTGCAAGTATTAGGTCGGACGACTGAGCCTAGACTCAGAGAGCTCGGTTTTGAATGCGCTTCTCGAACACGGGGGTTATACAGTACGGGGACTCGCTCGTGATACCACGTCGGCCGCTGCACACGTGTTTACAGCAAAGGGAGCCGAGATGGTCCAGGTTTCGGTGACAGATAAGGCTGGTCTTGTGGCTGCTTTCAAAGGGGCCTATGCCGTAGGTTCTGACGGAGAGACAAAAGCGCTACCGACAATGGCACAGGTGTTTGGCTGTACAGTTCCTAGGTCGGACGCCACTGAAAGCGGTCAAGGCAAGAGTATGGTAGACGCATGCCTCGCAAATCATGTGCCATTATTCATCTGGTCGTCCCTGCCGAGTTCTGCAGATCTTGCCGTGGGGGGAGGCAACTTCCAGTAAGTCAATCTCAAACAACTGGTATTGAGCACTAAAGCAAGATCAGGCTCCTTGACCAGAAGAGCGAGGTCAATACATACCTGAAAGTCAGCGGGCAACCCGCGGTGACGCTCTTCACGGGAGCCTTTACAGAAAAGTACGTCTTCGTTAAAGCAAATCGAAATAGATCTAAGGAGCCTCAGTCTCTTCAGCCAACGTCAGATCGTATATAACGCTCCAGGAAGGTGGGAGATTCGATACCTGATTGCTCCGGGACATATGAGGCAGCCATTCTCGTACATCAGGAAGGACATGGGAGCTGTTGCGGTGGTGATTATCCGCCATTGGTCTGACGCCCGATGGCAAGAGAAGCTGACAGAGAAGCCAATTCCGACATGTTCTTACAAGATAACTGGCGATGACTTGGCCAAGACTATCTCGGAGAGTAGGGGAGATCGCTTGTCATGGAGGAGCGTTTGCTGATGTTGCCGGAGTCACGGGTAGTACGGTCACGTACGAGAGACAAGAGGACACTGTTCCAGAACCTTATAAAACCGTTCGTTCATTCTTTTTCTAGTCTGCCAGTTGGGAAAATAACCAAGATGTGGACGATGGCCGTCAAGTACTGGAACTACGATGATTCGATTCCGCCTAAGATCCTCGTTGATCTTGGAGTAAGGTTTCATTCCTTCGAGGATTTCGTCCGGGAGGCGCGCCGTTCATGAAGAAGACAGAAGGCGAGCAGATGGCGTAGTTGATACGCTTTTAACGGAAATGACCGTCGAAATAACAGGATATGTGATGTGATATAGTCGCATGAGGAAGTATCTGATGAGGGCGATGTCGGTCCATACGCGTCGAATAAGTCATGTCCTGTTTGCATTCTCAGTCTAACGCAGAATAAGTATGTTAGACGAATGTTGCCCTATTCAGAATGTCCAGCGCCACTTCATGGGGAACAGACGTGGGGGACCAATCCGATCCATGAGCGGTTCCGGTGCTGGTGCCAAGTATTCCATGTGTTGTCCGATGATGCCATAACATGAGGAGACCCTGATTACTGATTCCAGGTTATATATAGAACGACAGTGGAACCGACCCCACGCATTGTCCACACCAGTGGAATATCCTTGGCGAAATTGCAGAAACAGACTCATCGCCAGGGTACAACGGCATTAACAGGCAGACTGGCCAGAGGCGCGCAGCGCAATTGTGTTTTCTTGACAATGTAGAATCCTTGGGACTGCGCATACAGCTTCTATGGCTATGTAAACACCCACCCATCAACCCGAGACAAAGCCCCAGGTAATTCAGCGGTATCACAGCGAGATATAAGAGAGGGTACTTCTCAATCGCCATTCACAACATCGAAGACCTTTTCCTTGACGTTACCGGTTGTTTATCGAAGCAATCTACGATATGTCCAAAAAACTCGTTGTCGTTACCAATGCTACCGGAAAGCAAGGTTGAATTTCGATCTTCACTTGTTTCATCGGCCTACTGAACCTTAACTCAGGGAGCTCGGTTTTGAATGCTCTACTCGAACATGGTGGTTATCTAGCACGGGGACTGACTCGTGATACCACGTCGGCCGCCTCAAAGGCTTTTACAGCAAAAGGGGCCGAGATGGTCCAGGTTTCGGTGACAGATAAGGCTGGTCTTGCGGCTGCTTTCCAAGGGGCCTATGCCGTAGGTTCGAACAGAGAGACATAAGCTCCACTGACAGCGATCAAGGTGTTTGGATACACGATCCTTAGATCAGCGGATTCTGAAAGCGTCCAAGGCAAGAACATGGTCGATGCTTGCCTCGCTAACAATGTCCCATTGTTCATCTGGTCGTCCTTGCCGAGTGCTTCTGACCTTGCTGGGCAGAATGCCAAGTTTGCGTTGGCTGCTCTCACGCGGAAACAGAGATCGGGAACTGACGCAATATTAGACTTCTGGACCACAAGGGCGAGGTCAACACATACCTGAACACCACCGGGCAAGCAGCGGTGACTCTCTACATGGGAGTTTTCTCCGAAAAGTACGTTCACAGTATAGACCGATTGGAACGGATCTCACTGGCCGCAGTCTGTTCAACCAACGTCAGCTCGTACGTGTATCTCCGGGGAAATGGGAGATTCAGTATCCTATCGCTCCGGCAGCGATGAGACAGCCATTTTCGTACATCGGAAAGGATACAGGCGGTGTGGCGGTCGCGATTATCGATCACTGGTCGGATGCCAGCTGGAGGGAGAAGCTGACAGAGAACCCGATCCCGATGTGCTCGTACAAGATAACTGGTACAGACATGGCCAAGATCCTCTCGCAGAGTAAGGCAGCATGTCTCACTGTAAGAGCGTTCGCTGATGTTGCCATAGCCACGGGCAGCACAGTCACATATGAGAGGCAGGAGGAGACTGTCCCAGAGCCCTTGAAAACGGTTCGTCGCTTTTTCTCATTCTGCACGAACCAATATTGACGGACGGGCAAGATGTGGACTATGGCCGTCAAGTACTGGAACTACGATGATCCGATTCCGCCCAAGATCCTCGTTGATCTTGGAGTGAAGTTTCACACCTTCGAAGATTTCGTCCGGGAGGAAGTAGCGCCGTTCATGGAGAAATCAGAAGCTGAGGACAAGGCGTGATTGATACATTGAAGGGACAAGACCACTGAAATGACATTTGTGCTGTCGCCATTTGTGTGAGAAATATCTCGAACGACGAGACTCTGGAACATACGCCAATAAGTCCATGTCCTGTCTGATCTCTCAGTCCATTGAAATTTCAGCTCCCACCTCTCCTGGAACCTCCCTCTTTCTAGAACCCCCTTGTTGTGCGGACTTTTTCAAGGGCACGCGCACGTTCTCCAGATGTTTCTCACTGACAAGCGAACCACGATCAACCCGTCAAGATATGTGCTCATGAGAGCGATATCACCTTAGCGTGGTGAAGATGAGAGCACTCGTAAGAGCAGCGACATTTTGCGGGAGCCGTCGCAAATTCTGGACAGTCCGTCAGTGAGTGAGTTGAAGGGGTATTCAATTGACATCACCGTCATGATCTATGAGAAACCATGCATCTCTGACACCCTCCAACCAGTCGCGTTCAAGTGTGAGGCTCGAACTGCCGCCCATGCTTCTCCATGCCTCTGCCATCGAAGAGCATAGACGGGGAGAGTAGTGAGTACCAGGCGAGTGACGCGTCCTCATGCGTAGTGGACGTCGCTTCACATCCATGGATTATTGTACCCCCATGGTGAGTGTACGGAGAATATGTCAGCAACACAAGATGATGTACATGCTTTCGATCAGCTCGCATGCTGATATGAAAACAACTCGCAGGCCGCAGCGCTAGATATAAACACAGCTGGTGGATGAGGAAAACCGCAGCATTGGTGTCGCTGTTGAACGGGGACTGAGGCCGGACCAATCCGGCTCCGTATCCACTGCTTACGTAACGAGACGCGACCCTGTGATTCGTAATGGTAGTTGCGTGGGAAAACATCCATGCTCTTTCTTCCTCCTATGGTGAACGTTCGCGGACAGCTCGTTAGGGGTCCTTCGAGCGGCGATGGGGTCTGATGCTGGTGGGGACATGGCCTCAAAATGAGGATTCAAAATGCTGTGCAGATTTGTCTCGAGCTATTTGCATCCGCGGAAACTAATATATTCCCGCGGAAGCAATTGGAAGAAGAAAAAACTCAACGGAAGCGAGTAAGAACTAAACAGATCCTAGACCCTGGACTCAATTGCGGACCTTTTACTCTACTCACAGCCACAAAATCAGAAAAATCATCGGAATTAAACCCAAATAAAGAAAAACCATGGATTCGAGCAAAATTAGATGCCGAGGACCCTTGTCCAGCAACAACCACGTCTGGTGGCCTTTCGCGGACAGCTGGGACCCCTAACACCGCGGCTGTCCGCGAACGTCCACCATATCCTCCCGATGATATCCAACTTCCTATCTCTAAGCTACAACTTGTTAAGAGGCTGCGGATAATGGAAGCTCTGCATCTTACACATCTTGGGCATGGATGTCACACTCCTTCTTCAGCCCCATTGCCAATCGGACTGCGTTTACGCCCGCAGCACTTCCAACATCGAACTGGTTGATGTCGCTTTACAGAATTCGGGCATATAAGCAATCAGCCATCCATCCGCAACTCCAAACTTTGCTATATTCAAGCACCCACAACACTTATTAGTACATTCTTGAACATGTCTAAGAAAATCGTCGTCGTAACTGGTGCTACCGGAAAACAAGGTCTGCCGGATCACTTGAACCCTTAACGTCATTCCTTCTAACCGTTCTTCTAGGTGGCTCCGTAGTATCAGCCCTGCTCCGTCATGGCGGGTACACCGTTCGTGGCTTGATGAGGAACCTTCACTCTGCTTTATCCCGAGAGCTTACTGCCCAGGGCGCTGAAATGGTGCAGGCATCTCTCATGGAGAAGGACAGCCTTATCCACGCCTTCAAGGGCGCATATGCGGTAAGATCGGTCATTGTTTTAACACACGACACGCTAATGGAGCTGTCCAGGTATTTGGAGTCACGGTCCCGGCGGAAGAGAGTGATTTTGAGCAGGGTAAAAACATGGTAGATGCCTGCCTTGCGAACAAGGTCGATCTGTTCGTCTGGTCGTCCCTGCCGAGCTCCAGTGAACTCTCGAACGGAAAGTATCCCATGAGGTATGTTGTGAGAGATGCAGTGTGGCATTTTGATCTGAGAGGTTTGAAGGTTCTGGGACGATAAGTATGCTGTCGACAAGTATATCAAAGCCGTGGGCCAGCCCTCGGTCATATTTATGCCAGGAAGCTTCACCGAAAAGTGCGCTGTCTTTGTGGTTGAAAGTACGAAAGCTCTAATAAGAGGGTAGTCTGATCAGCTTCGGTCAGCTCAAGCCCGTGGCGTCGGACACTTGGGAAATTCAGTACCCTGTTGCAACAGCGGACTACGTCCAGCCGTTCCTGTACGTGGAAAAGGACTTGGGAGAAGCCGTCACCGCACTTATTGACCACTGGGATGATGCCGATTGGAAGGAGCGTCTGACCAAGGACGTGATTCAAATGTCCTCATACAATATCACAGGCGGGGAGATGGCAGGTATTATTGCCCGAAGTAAGCAACCGGTCGCCTGCAGTCGAAAATGGACTGAACGTTCGATCAGTTACGGGAAGGGATGTCAGTTACGTATTGAGTAACAATGTCCCAGATTTCTATAAGACGGTACGGTCTCCTGTGCTGTATCGCATGTGAAAGGCACTGATGCAGGAAGCAAGATGTGGGAATTCTGCGTTGAGTACTGGCCTACTCCCGAAGCGATTCCGTCAAAGGTCCTCCTAGACCTTGGGATCAAGTTCCACACTTTCGAGGATTATGTGCGTGAGAAACTTGTTCCTTTCATGAACGCGGCGTGATGCAGGATATTGCGGAATTAATCCGCTCAGTAACTAAGAGTTGATGTTCAGAGACTAATAAATTGATGACCACGGACATTACGCGACCCCTCGGCACTCCGTCGTCACCTCAGCGTGCACAAGACGAATATGTATGGGTTATCGTGAAAATGGGAAGACGATCTACGTACGAAGGAGACTGTAGGTCACGTGATATGATTTGTCAGCGACCATCCTGTGTTCACCTTTTTGTTTCCCGCAAAGTCGACGGTACCAACGTTCCTCCTGTATACATCACGTCAACTTACCATGTGCCATACACTGCTGCTTTGATTGATATTTTGCCGCGCGTTGCACAGTTCCGCCGAGACGCGCGTTAAACGTCTGCCGTCCGATCCCACCCGGAACCCGTCATAGTTGATGGCGCCGTCCAGCCACGACACCCCATGTCTCTGTTAATGTCCGAGATGACTTCCAGTTCCGTGATCATCGGACAACCAGCGGTATACTGTGGATGTGGAGTGGTATAAAAATAGAGAACGCGCGGCAAGTCCGGACGCGTACCAATATCAACAATCACTCAACGAGTAACTTCATCATTGTATCGACAGAATGGCCCAGAAACTGGTCGTCGTAGCCGGAGCAACTGGCACCCAAGGTGCGCGCAAACGGCCCACCGTATTGTTACTGCACTGATTCTGTTTGCAGGGGGTGCAGCTATAGACGCGCTCCTCGCCCATGGCGGGTACATCGTACGCGGCCTGACGCGTAACACGAGCTCCGCGGCGGCGAAAGCATTGACCGACCGTGGTGTGGAGATGGTACAAGCATCACCGATGGACAAGCAGAGCCTTATCGAGGCGTTCAAGGGGGCATATGCGGTATGTCTTGCAAGCCCCGGAATGCTAGCACTCATTGATGTGTTTCCACAGGTCTTCGGTGTTGCGGTGTCCTTTACTAAGGACGACGAAGCCCAGATGGGTCGGAACCTGGTGGACGCTTGCGTGGCAGACCACGTACCGCTATTCGTCTGGTCTTCCCTGCCTAGTGCCGAAAAGGTTTCGCGTGGGAAGTATCATGTCCGGTGAGCCGTCCTCCATAGACGAACAATCTCAAACTCACAAATATGCAGCGCTATGGACGAGAAGGCAGAAGTCGACGAGTATATCAAGACCGTGGGTCAACCGACCGTGATTCTCTGGCCTGGTGTGTTCACTGAGAAGTGCGTATACTAATATGATTTTGCCGCGTCAGTATTGACTTGATAAGCAGCCTGTTGAATCATATGGACAAGTGCCAACTACAGCCTGTTTCCGAGGATGGGAAAAAATGGGAAATTCGCTACCCTGTCGTGCCTGCTCACGTCGCCCAACCGACGACATATGTTACAAAGGACAGCGGCGCGGTACTTGCAGCCATTATCGACCACTGGGAAAATGAGAAGTGGAGAGAGCGACTTACGAAGGAGCCGATCTTGCAGTGTTCGTATGTCATAAGTGGAGAAGACATGTGTCGGACTATCGAAAAAGGTTAGTCATCTATATTAATCTTTGGGAGCCACGAGTTGATCAGGCATAGTGACGGGGAAGGAGGTCACATGGGCCCCGTATGACAACTTGCCACCCCCGGTGAAGGCGGTACGCTCATTTCGTGATGTGTACTCGGTGCAATGTCTGACAAACGTTTAAAGCTCTATTCCCTTGCCGCAGAATTCCAATACGATGTCTCAGTCCCGACGCCGCTCCTGCTAGAGCTCGGCGTGAAATTCCACACATTTGAGGATTATGTTCGCGACAAGGTGGCTCCGCATATAGAAGAGGTATTGAGCAAAGTCAAAGCAGTGTAATGATAGTTCGATCAGGTGAGGATTGTGTTGTGGCATACATGTACTACCTTATCGTGTAAATGTGATCCGTGCAACTTTCAGCCACTTCTGACCTTTGTACATTTCATACCTTCCAAGCCCCTCCGCGGGCAGCTGTTCACGTGATATCAGGGCGCTGCACATGCCGGTTGACAGGTCATTGGGCAGTTTATTTGCGACAGAATTATTTCGGAGCCGAAAGCAGTCATCGCCTCCGTTTTTGCATGGATAAGCGGTCAAGGAACTGAACATGGATGGCACACGATGTTTATTGGGTATTCAGGGTCATATGCTGTGAATAGATCTACCACGACGCGCGTCCTTTACTGGGCAGACTCGATATACGGCAACACTTCCACACGCGCATAGTCCTCGACCGAGTGCGTCTTGACACCTAGCTCTTGCAGGATAGTCTGCTCTGGATAGCGGAAGTAGCCTTCGTTGGCGAACCCATACACTACTTTTTCGAAGTCGAGCGCCGGACGTTCGACGTAGACGACCTCTTTGCCAGACACTGTAATATCCTAATCAGCAAAGAAACGACTACAGCATGATCATCGGCGTACACTTCTTGAGCAGAGTGACGATATCATTGATCGATGCAAGATACGGCGCTGCAACGACGACATCCTTGGTCAATCTCGACTTCCACGCATCATCCTCCCAGTGATCGATAATCGCAACGACGATGTTTCCCAAGTCGGCGGTGATGTAAACGAGGGGCATCAGGACGTCCGGGCGTAGCACGGGGTAGACGATGTTCCACTTGTTGGCATCAGATGGGTCCTTCTGGAGCTGGCCAAACTTGATCAGGTTCTCCATGAACCCTCCGGTGTGGATGATGACAGTCGGCTGTCCCGAAGACCGAGCGTACTTATCGACTTCGCTCTTCTGGTCAAAGTGACTATGTCTGGGTCAGTACGCTACCTCCGCGCAGATGAGAACTTCACTTACTAGATGGTCGTGTACTTGCCGTGGGATGCCTCGCTCGTGCTGAACAACGATGACCAGACGAGAAGCGGAACTTTCGCCTCCTTCGCGGCGTCAACAATATTACGGCCTTGCAGGACCTCGCTATCCTTGGTGAACGGGACCGTGACGCCGAACACCGCGTACGCGCCCTCGAACGCCTTGACCAGACTGGGCGCATCCGTCAGCGAAGCGGAGACGACCTCGATTCCCTTGGCCTTGAGCGCCTGCGCCTTGGCGGAAGTCGTGTCGCGCGTGATAGCGCGAACGGAGTAGCCACCGTGGGCCAGAAGCGAAGTCACCACGGAACCCCCTTGGGTACCGGTAGCACCGAGGACGGCAACAAGCTTGGTAGACATATCGGTGTTGAATATCGAACAGGTAGAAGTAGATTGTTTCGAACGACTCACCAGATAGTTCAGGCCATACTTATAGTCCCATCTCGTGCTATCTGGCAGATTAGAGGCTTACGCAAGCCTCACACAGCAGAGCGTCCCATGTCGCGTTCCTTGTTCGCACAACGTAAAAGATATGCAAGTTGCATAGCATCAGGCCACGTCGTCCCTTATCTCTCCGATGAGCGTGTAGCAATCAGGGATAGTGCAGCCATGGATTAGAGGCGTGGGCTGTGGTGGACAGGAAAGTTGTGCATGTGATTACGAAAAAGGCTTACGACAACTAATTGCTCCCTTTGGTGGGGGAACATTACGTGATGTACGAGCGCAGAAGTCCGAGAGTTGTCCGCGACGCACCAACAACTTCCAAAGTACTACGCGTCGACCGGTGTCGGCGACGACTTCACCGACTTCATCGAATTTGCTGAAATACTGTATAGTATCATCGGGGATTTGATGCGAAAGTGCCGGCCATCTACAACTTCCTCCCTCTCTGACCTGACTCCGCACAACACGGGACTGCGCCATGCGCGCCGCAGGTCAAGGAGCTATCCGTGCAACCAGCATAAAATATGGAATAGCATGAGCATACATTGACCAAATACACATATCTGACAATGCCGAAGAAGCTTATTGTCGTCCTCGGTGCGACTGGATCGCAAGGTACGTCTAGCACTGACAGATCGAGTCCAGGCTAACAAGGTTACAGGCGGATCTGTAATAAACGCCTTTCTTGCCAATGAGAAATACGCCGTTCGTGGAGTGACGCGTAATACGACCTCCGCCGCATCCCAAGCGCTCATCGCGAGGGGAGCGGAGATGGTTCAGGCGTCAATGACGGATAAGGCCAGTCTCGTTGAGGCATTCAAAGGAGCATATGCAGTACATTCGGGATCATCATTGCGAGAACCTTCCTCATCTTGATACAGGTTTTTGGTGTGACAGTGGCACTCATCAAGGACAACGAGAC
Source organism: Dacryopinax primogenitus (assembly GCF_000292625.1). Classification (NCBI taxonomy): domain Eukaryota; kingdom Fungi; phylum Basidiomycota; class Dacrymycetes; order Dacrymycetales; family Dacrymycetaceae; genus Dacryopinax; species Dacryopinax primogenitus. The sequence goes on along the minus strand of NW_024467207.1, from coordinate 397,297 downwards.
GGAGATGGGGAAGAATATGGTTGATGCCTGCCTGGCGAACCATGTACCTCTATTCGTTTGGTCCTCCCTGCCCAGTATGAAAGAGGCCACTCATGGAAAGTACGACATGCGGTAAGGAGGTTCTTCAGTGCGTTCCGACCTGAATCTGAAACTGCCTAGTCAATTCGAAGAGAAGGCAGCGGTTGATCGGTATATCGAGCAAGCTGGCCAGCCGGCTGTGATCTTCTACACTGGACTCTTCACAGAAAAGTACGTCTTTCTGCATTCTGGTCGGACAATGCTGACCCGTGCAGCCTACTTGGCCATCATGTGATGCTGCACCCTGTCACACCGGACAAACAGAAGTGGGTGATACGATTCCCTATCGTGCCGGCCGACATTCCCCAGACGATCACATGGATTGAACGCGATCTTGGACAGGCCGTCGTGGCCGCTATCGACCACTGGGAGGATGAAAAATGGAAGAAGATCTTAACCCGGGAACCGACTGTTGTGTGTTCGTATACGATCACTGGGGCAGAAATGGCGCATACTATTACCAAGAGTGAGCCGGATGGACTTGATCTTGTTGATCATGGCTAAGGCAAACGCAGTCACGGGGAAGGACGTCGTGTACTCTCCGTTGTTGGAAATGGGTGAACCTGCAAAGACAGTTCGTACTTCCCTTCTCTGCCTGCCGTGACCACCGGGCTGACAAGAACCGCAGTTGTTCTCTTTCTTCTCGGAGTATTGGTACCCCCAGGAAGTCCCATCTCCTCTCCTGATCGAGCTTGGTGTCAAGTTCCACTCATTTGAAGAGTACGTGCGCGAGGAAGTGGTGCCCTATATGAACAAATCTGAGTAGGGGACGGAGTGCTGTGTTGATTTTATTATATGCTCTTCTAATAATAAACGATCGATCACGTGTATTCAGGAGGAGTCCAACTTCGACGTCCAGTGCGCTCAATGACACACACTGCGAACATCACCTCGGATTGGCACACTCTCATCTTTATGGACAGGCGCTGTGGATTACAAAGACACGGCGCCGCTACTGATTGGACTGCAGGTATGGCAAGACTTTCTCCTGCGCGTAGGTCTCGAATGAGGTTGTCTTGATGCCCAGTTCTTCGAGGATGGTCTGTTGTGGATATTGCAAGTAACCGTCGTTGACCAGTCCGTACACGGCTTTGTCGAATTACGAAGCTGGAAGCTCGACATAGGCGAACTCTTTGTCGATAACTGCCGTGTGTCAGTGAGTTACAGAAACAGCACACCATTGCGATAGGCGTACGTTTCTTAAGGGTACTGATCATATCGTTGACCGAGGCCAGGTGCGGCGCTGCAACGAGGACGTCCTTGGTCAACTTCGCCTTCCACGTGTCATCCTCCCAGTGGTCGATAATCGACACAACAATCCGACCCAAATCGCCCCCCACACACAGGAGGGGGAGAGGAACATCCGGACGGAGCACAGGATATGCGAGATTCCACCTGTTAGGATCGGATGCATCTCTTTGCAGGTGTCCTTTGATCAGGTTTTCCATGAACACGCCCGTGTGAATGATCACAGTAGGTTGCCCAGAGGATCGGGCGTACTTGTCGACTTCACTTTTTTGATCGAAGAGGCTACGTCTGCATCAGTATGGTAGCAGCAAGGGACAACAAAGAAGAACGTGCTAGATGGTCGTGTATTTCCCGTGAGATGCCTGGCTTGCACTAAACAACGAGGACCAAACCAGAAGCGGAACTTTGGCCTCCTTCGCTGCGTCCACGATGTTGCGACCCTGCAACTCCTCGCTGTCGTTGGTAAACGGAACCGTTATTCCAAACACGGCATACACGCCCTCGAATGCCTTGACCACACTAGCTTCGTCGGTTAAGGATCCGAAGACGACCTGGACTCCTTTGGACTTGAGAGCCTGTGCTTTTGCCGAGTTCGTATCGCGCGTGATAGCACGGACGGAGTAGCCGCCATGAGCTAGAAGAGCACCAACGACGGATCCACCTTGCGTGCCAGTCGCACCAATGACAGCAACAAGCTTAGCAGACATATTGGCAGTAGTTGAATTTCGGATGAAGGTGGAGTGAAATTGATTTGGCTGAAGCAGACAACCCGCCAGGCAGAACCCCGGTCATATTTATGCTCCAGAGTACATCCAGCAGAGTTACATGATATATACGAGTCCACGCGTTCAATATCACTGACGAGAGTGCAGCGAGTAGACCTTCCGGCGTGGGTTAGTTTTTTTAGGTTGAGACGTGGACGACAAGACGCGAAGTAGTTCCACGCTTACCCCACGCGATCATTCGATGACTAACTGGAATGTTGTTGATGATCAGGCACCTAGCACAGGGGTCCTTTGATTCAGACTAAAACCAATGGCCATTGGTAAGGGGACCCCTGCTGATTTTGTAATCTAATTATTTATTACGTGAGCACAGGTGCACATCTTAGCCAACAGGTCCGAGAGTTGTCCGGTCGCACGAATCAACTTCCCTCCTTGTCCTGAACCTTTCCCCTTAACCCACCAACGGCGCAGCACTAGCTGTTTCTTGACATAGCCCGATGATGCGGAATCCTCGAGGCTCCTCAGACTGGGCTGATCGTGCATTCCATGGAAGGAATCCGCATCATGCAGACCTTCGTGAACCTGTCGATAACACAAATCTCGAGGCTATAAATATCACTGAATCTGTTGATGACCTGTTCGCTTCATCCAAACCCAACCTGTCTCTGCTTCCTAATCTCCACCCGCTGTCAACATGTCTACCAAACTTGTTGCCGTCCTCGGTGCTACCGGTACCCAAGGGGGTTCCGTGGTGACTTCGCTTCTGGCCCACGGTGGCTACTCCGTTCGCGCTATCACGCGCGACACGACTTCCGCCAAGGCGCAGGCGCTCAAGGCCAAGGGAATCGAGGTCGTCTCCGCTTCGCTGACGGATGCGCCCAGTCTGGTCAAGGCGTTCGAGGGCGCATACGCCGTATTCGGCGTCACGGTCCCGTTCACCAAGGATAGCGAGGTCCTGCAAGGCCGCAATATTGTTGACGCCGCGAAGGAGGCGAAAGTTCCGCTTCTTGTTTGGTCGTCGTTGTTCAGCACGAGCGAGGCATCCCATGGCAAGTATACGACCATCTAGTGAGTGAAGTTCCTCTGCGCGGAGGTAGCGTACTGACCCAGACATAGTCACTTTGACCAGAAGAGCGAGGTCGATAAGTATGTTCGGTCTTCGGGACAGCCGACTGTCATCATCCACACCGGAGGATTCATGGAGAACCTGATCAAGTTCGGCCAGCTCCAGAAGGACCCATCTGATGCCAACAAGTGGAACATCGTCTACCCTATCTTGCGCCCCGATGTGGTCATCCCTAGCATATATATTACAGCCGATTTAGGCAATATCGTTGCTGCGATTATCGATCGTTGGGATGATGAGACGTGGAGGGAGAAGTTGACCAAGGACGTGGTCGTCGCGGCACCGTACCTTGTCTCGATCAACGAAATTATCAGTACCCTCAAGAACCGTACGCCCTAGTCGTTTCGCGTCCGTCTGTCTTGCTCACGTATACCTCCCAGTCACAGGCAAAGAGTTCACATACGTCGAACGTCCAGCATTGGACTCCGAGAAAGCGCCCTACGAGTGTGCGAACGACGGATTTTTCCGCTATCCCCAACAGACCACGCTCCAGGATCTGGGAGTCAAACTGCACTCGTTCGAGGATTACGCGCGGAAGGAAGTGGTGCAATTTATCCAGTCTGCGCAGTAGGGAACAGGAATCTTGATACCGTGTGTGTAACTGTGACTACTGAATGAGGCGTGAGCTATCATGATAACTCTCGATCCCCTCTCATGAGAAGAAACACCTAAGACACCATAACTTGTCGTGCTGGTCGCTGCGACACACACGAATGTTGTCAGAACGTGGTCCGTGCGAAGTCGACGTCAGCGCTATTGAATGTTGGTGGTACATCGGAGATCCGTCCGACATCGGGCCGATCCTATATCTCTCGACTGCCCGACATAAGTGAGGCCCTGCAGCGAGCAAGCCTCCGAAACCACCAACCGCGAGGTGGGACTGCGCCGGTAGTGAAGTGAATAGTCAAGGACGGAAGAAATCGGGAGATGAAATAATCACGTGCATGAGCGCTTGTGAACCGCAACGGCGCTTCGACACGCCTTTCGGTCTCTATCTCGCTCTCTATTTTCCAAAGGGGGCAGGTTCAGTCACGTGAATGATGCTATCCTGTTCTGCAGCGAGCAGACCTCCGTCTCCGATGCCGATGGGGACATCCAATATGGGGAGAACTAGATAATGTATATAATCAACGCAACGTCTTCGTGGCGAGGTTAACATAACAACAACAGTCAACTGCATTCATATCGTATCTCAACACACATGGCGAACAAACTTGTAGTAGTGCTCGGAGCGACTGGACACCAAGGTACGCCGCCTTCACTGCCTTGCACTCCTCCTGGCTGACGATTCTACAGGCGGTTCAGTGGTGACCGCCCTTCTCAATCATGGTGGATACAGCATTCGCGGTCTTACACGTAACACCGAATCTCTCCCAGCTAAGGATCTGGCTGCTAAAGGCGTAGAGATGGTCCAAGCATCACTCATCGACAAGTCCAGTCTGGTAGCAGCGTTCAGGGGTGCTTATGCTGTACGTCAAGTTTCCCTCCAATCTTTGCACACAAGCTGACCCAAGAAGGTGTATGCAATCACACTACCGTTCACGGGCGTGAACGAGGACGTGATGGGAAGGAATATCGTCGATGCTTGCCGGGCGAACAACGTCCCTTTGCTCGTCCTCTCCTCCCTGCCAAGCTCCTTAGAGGTGTCTAACGGGAAATTTAACGTCCAGTGCGTGTTTTAACCCACGATATATCAGACAGCACGTTGACAAGACGATGTATGCAGGTTGATGGAAGAGAAATGCCGAGTGCCTGCTTACGCGTCCGAAGTCGGTCAACCAACTGTTGTATTTTACCTCGGCGCCTTTTGCGAAAAGTGTGTCCTTCAACCCTCTCCGCTGGTGTTCCCACTCACTGACCCTTCCCAGTCTACTCCAACACATGGGTCGAAGTCAGCTCCAGCCTGTCTCCGCCGACCGTACGAAATGGCAAATCTTCTACCCTATCGTGCCCGCTTCTGTCCCCCAGCCGCTGTCGTATATCTCCGCTGATGTGGGGCCGTCGGCGCTGGCGGTGATCGACCGTTGGGAAGATCCTGCCGCCAGAGAGAGGCTGACGAAGGCGCCGATTGTGGTGTGTTCGTTCATGATCACAGGGGAAGAGATGGAACAGACCATTGCAAGGGGTGAGTTGTCCTGTTATTGCTCGAGGTTCGGTGCTGAATGTTGGATGCAGTAACAGGAAAGGAAGTGAAGTACGTTCCCATTCAAGTCCCGGAGCCTATGAAGACTGTACGTCGCCCTTCTTCCCTACCAACATTTGCACTTACGATCACGGCAGATGTTCGACTTCTGCGCTGAGGTTTGGTACCCGGATGAGCTTCCTCCTCCTGTGTTGAAGGATCTGGGCGTGAAGTTCCACACGTTTGAGGACTATGTGAGGGAAGAAGTTGTTCCGTTTATGGCGAAGCAGTAGGGGGAGCTCACAGACAGTGCCGCGTTATACGATGTGGAGTGTCACCCTTGATATGATCTGAGATGGACGTCATGTTGGACGCGACGAAGAGATAGCCACTGCGAAGGATGTTACATGGTATATTGTCCAGTGGTTCAGTACATAAGAAATACGCGTGCTTTATTCAGTTCCTCAACCAAGCCGTCTTGGCCAATTTTTTCCGCTTCTTCGCTTCCGCAAACCGTTCCTGCACAACCGCATCAGTACCAGTGATCAGAGCACCAAAAGCATAAAACACACAAGATCCTTCTTCGTTGGTTTCTTCTTCTCTTTCCCCTCCCTCTCCTCTCTCTCCTTCCGCTCCTCTACCTCCTTCTCCCAGCTATTGACGTCAAAGTATACCTGCCCCATCCGGCGCCAACGTTCCCATTCGCCCATCTTCTCTGGCCGGCGAGTAGGATCACTCTCGAACCTGCCAGTGTGAGCGTTGAACCGCGCTTGGGAGGTGTACTGTCCTGGATGTGATGAGGTGAGAGCGGGAGAGGAAAGGGTCGAGTCGAGATGATACAGCAAAGGGTCGATGCCCTCCCCTGGGGAATCTGAATGTTGTACAGGCGCTGCCCAGGGGTTGTTCAGAGCGTTCGCAGCGGAAGACGTCGATGTTGGCGCTGGCGTAGAACTGGATGGGGAAGCAGAAGGGTGAACGTGCGCGGCTGGTACGGTGGCGTGACCCGATGGTGCCTCGACGTGGGCTGCAGCGGAAGGGTCGAGAGGGTTCACCCAAGTCGTTTCACCCGTCTTGACATTATAGAAGTAGTATGCGTTGTAAGGGGCTGCGTAGATGGCTTGCCAGTCATTTTGCACTGAGGCTGGAGTTGGAACAGGAGCGGCAGACGATGAGTCGGCTGGGGCTGAGGATGGGTCGTTGGAGGATTCAGCTTCGCCTTCCTCTTTGTCGTCTTCGTCTAGGGTGGGGTCGTCCGGTGTTTTGGTATCTTCGCCTTCCTCTTCATCCTCCTCTTGCTTTCCAGCGTCCCCATCATGGTCTTCTTCGACGGGTGCCTCCGCAGCTTCCGCATGCTCAGCATCCTCTGTCTGTAACTGCTCGTGCTCCACAGGCTCCAGGGCGACCTTCTTTTCCTCTCTGTCTCCTTCGAGGTTTTCTTCAGCCTTACGTTTGGCTAGCATCGGTTTGTTGACGAGTGATGTAGTGAAGTCAAGCGATGAAGAGACAGCAAAGCAACAGTCGACTGATCTTCTCCTCAATAGAGAGAAGGTTGGTAAACGAGCGGATGCAAGATGAACCCAGTGAGCTAAAATAGACTCAGGGTCCTTTTACACAGCCACACGGGAGTAGTCTCTCCCGTGACGAACCCTTGACACGGGACAAGGAGAACACAAAGGCGGCTATTGAAGTACTCCTCATCCTCTCACTGGCAACATGACTTCGCCTTCGCCTTCTCCTTCCATCTCTCCTCCCCCGACTCACAACCCCCTGCCCTTACACCCAGTTCTTCGACCGGCGCTCAAGCATTCCCTGTCTGCATCTCCAGCTCCTACATCGTCCTCGGCGCCGGCGCTACTCTCGCCCCCTCTCACAAGTCCGCTCAGATCTGGATCAAGCGGAGGAAATGGAATCGGATTCTTTCCCAGGAGCTTGAGCACGGCGAGTAGCTTGACTACTCCGATGGCGGGGTACAAGAGTGGAGTGAGCTTCGACACGATGGGAGAGTCCACGACAGAGCTCTTCTCCTACACGCTCCAGGTCCGTCCCGTTCTCGCTCTCCTGTCGGTACTTAATTTATACTCCCAATCAGGCAAAGTCCGAGAACTACGAACGCTCCCGGAAAACGCGTATATATTTGTGTGCGGCCTCTCCTGATGAGTCGGGACAGGAGGCACTCGACTGGTCGGTCGAGACACTTGCCCAGGATGGGGATGAGCTCATCGTGCTGAGAGGTTTCGATACCGAGGATGCTGGGAGTGCGTTGTCATCTCCCTCTCTTCCTGGATCTCTCTCTCACAATATGTCTTCCATCCATGCGTACTGGCTGTAGGTCTCGCAGAACAAGACCTCCTTCGCTCGCAAGCCCACCAGCTCTTGCTCGATATCCTAGAACGGAATACACAGCTCTCGGACGGTACACGCTCCCTCAACGTCACAGTGGAGTTTGTCGCTGGCCGCATAACAGACACCATTGAGCGCCTCATCGCACTTTACCGACCGGATTCGCTTGTTGTGGGAACTAGGGCAAGAAAGGGCATGAAAGCGCTCGGAGCTGCGCTGGGCGCTCCGGGGATGGGCAGTGTGTCTCGGTCAGTGCCCATCAAGTGCCTCAGACGATCGGGGGGAGCTGATTACATTTATTCATGTTCGCTCTTTTCTCGCTGCTTCCCCGAACTCGTCATTTCCTGTGGTCTCCCCGGCGCCTAAACTGCAGATGGTGTGTATCTCATTCCCCGGTGCCCGTAATCGTCGTCCGCCCCGAGCGCAAAGTCAAGAAGACTTTGGACAAGCGACGAAACGATCCTAAGCGGGCACAGGAGTACGAACAGCTCAGCGAGGGCTTGATACGTCATCCAGCCACTGGGAGCGGGTATGTCGCCCAACAAGCGGCAAGTACCCAGCCGGACCACAAGCCTTGATGCCCCTTCGGACACTAGGAAATGGATATCAGATCTTTTCCAGATGAGATAGAGGTGCATGGATGCCGAGCTGTAAGTTGGGTTGAGGGGATAAAGAGATCGGTTGCCATTAAATTGTTGTTGTTGTAATAGGAACTACCGCGCAATGCGTTGCAGCTTACCGTGAGAATTATATCCTTATATTTGCGGGTTTTGGTGGTAGTGCAGAACAGACCGCGTGCGCCGTTTTTTGCAGAATAGGTACCTGCTAGCACTACAGCATGCATTACGTGCCGCAAGCAAATAATGGTCTGGATGCAATAACACGGCAATCTATCAACCATTGCTTGGGAACACCGATCGCTCCCCTCCCGCCGACAGCGACTATACAAACCGCTTGTAGCGGTACCGCTCGACAGTCTTCGAGCCCACCCTCTTTCCTTTTCTAGTCACCACAACCCTCGGCTCCACCCTAGCCCGATGCATGAAGCTGTCCCACCGTTCCCTGAACAGATTTCCCTCCGGCTTCAGCGTGCGGAGGGTCTCGGAGAGCTCGTCTCCCAGCTGTACGTCTACGCGCTCTGCCGGCACCCTGTGCTTGCCCATCCTCTTGCCTGCTAGACCAGTGCGTAGAGCTTCTTGGCGAGCGAGCTGGCGCACTTGTGCTCGTTCTTGCGCCTGAGCTTGTTGAGTTGCGAGGGTCTTGGTTATGGAGGGAATGGAGGCAAGGGAGGCGAGCAGCTTTCGACGGGCTGTCTTTTCTTGCTGGGCACGCAAAGTCTCAAGGTGCTTTGCATGTCTCAAGCGTTGTTGGCGAGTTTTACGACGAGGGACGGTATTGCGGACAACGACGACCTCCCCAGACTCAGCTTCTGAACCAGGCTCTTCATTTTCTCCATCCACCTGCATGCCTGGGGCACCCACGACATCACTGTCACTCGTCCTGAGTCCCCGCACATTCTCCAGTTGTGCCCGGAGCGCTTGTTCCTTCGCATATTCTTCCTGCCTTGCAACCTCTTTCGCGTGTTCTTGCAAAAGTAGCTCTTGGTGTGTTTCCTGTGTGGGGTTGTATGACTGACCCGCGTGCGGGGTCGTAATTGCCTCTAGGTGGATATGCTGTGCTATCCTTGGGTGCTCTGGGGCCTATATGACGTAAGTCGATTTGGTAGAGAAAAAGTACAGAGACATGCCTTTGGCTTTGGCTTTTTCACGTACTCGCCAACGAACTCCCTCCCCTCCTCCCCCAGCCTCTCTAACCCTTCATCTCTCTCCCTTTGCTCCTCGGCCACCTCGTCCCACACATCAAACTTTCCGGAATCTCTCACAGCCTCCGTAACCTCCAGCACTGTCCTGTCCGCAAAAATCTCATGCATCCCCGCCTTTCTGCGGAGACGATCTTTTGTTGAGCGAGAGGTGTAATCAGTGATGGGGCGTGAACGGGAGTGGACCGCAGGGACGGCCGACCGCTGATGCAGAATTTCGAGCGATTTCAGTGGTTTTCCTATACGTTTGCGCACTGTTAATGGGAGTCAGACGCGTGAGACGACCCAAGAGAAGGGACACAAACCGGTTTCACTACCAGTAAGGTCTACCATAAACAGGTCCTTGTCGCTCTTCTCATGTATCGGACCCCTATCACTTGCATCAATAATGACATTCTCGCCGTAAGGTACAGTATTCAGCTGACCCAGTTGTCCTGATATCCTCCCTGAGCTTCTCCAACCCTTCCTCTACCTCGACAAGGTCGACATTCTTCCTCCACGCCTTCTTCCCCTTCCTGCTGCTCTGTCCATGCTGCGCCGGTGCCCCATACACATCACCGGTGTTCTTCTTCTTCTTATCATCGCGGGTAGGCGCAGATATGGTCTTCTTAGTGATGGTTACGGTCATGGCTGGTGAGACGATGTTTCGCGGAGCAGTCGTTGGTTGGTGCTCGACAATAATTTTGTGGGCGGTCCCTAAGCGGAGGCAATTGTCGCGTGAGCGGCGCGTTTCTGGATGGCAACGCGTGACTCCCACCACTTGCAACTTGAACCGAACCTGTCTTGGAATGCTGCTAACAGAATTTCCAGTCGAGATTCTTCATCATATCGTCACGCATATCGACGAAGCCAGCGACGTCTTATCTCTTGCCTTGACATGCTCTCGTCTGAAAGCTGTCACGATCATGTTTCCTCTACACTATCGTGCTTTCACTTGGCCTACCCACGATGGTACCTGGTATACTGGATCTACCTCAGTCAAAGACCCGAATCCTTTCGGAGAACTTCGCGTAGTCTGCGAAGAATTTCTTAGCGCAGCTCCTCACCGTTGGGACGCAATCCGTGCCATCTCGATCGATAAGTCGGGAACACGGGAAGCCCCGAGGTTCATGCAAGATTACGTTCGCGGTGACGGCTTTGTTCTGCCAGAGTTGCCAGCTGCTATGTACGAGAATATGGCACAACTTGCGAACAATTCATTTGTGATAGGTCAACGTGTCGATGCCCGCAAGATTCTGATGACCGATAAAGTAGACAACATTCTGTGTCGTATGCCTCAGTTGACTTCGATCACGTGGCGTTGGTTCCCGCCCCAGCTCGACAGCCCAATTTGGCCCGTGTTGGATACGATATCTGGTCTTCGAAAGGTCACCTTTGTCTTCAATACCCATTTCGCAACCGGTTTTTCCAGTATTGTCCTGTCATCCATTATTGCACGCCTCGTTCAGTCCATCGCCAACTGCAAGATGTTAGAAGTCCTGCAAATCAACGTGCCTATCGCTCGGAACGTCTATCATGACCCCACTTGGAAGGTCGACCCTATCCTCGAGCTCACGTGGCCTTTCCTCTATCGTCTATCCCTATCCCATGGGCGGATCACTTCTGCTCAGAAGTTCATGGATTTCCTCACGCGACATAATCGCCTCAAGGAACTCAGCATATCCGATTCCCTCGTTCCGTCCATCAGAGGGAAGAACGATCAGCTTCCCAGGATTCAGGACATGGACCTTGCCAACTTTCGCCTGGCCAAGGCCCTGCTGCCGAAGACGTCGAAATCGACGCTGGACCCCTGCCCGACACATGCCCTTCGTATTCACAGTTCGCTCTCCAGGACAGACTTTGCTGCTTTGTGCGACATTCTGCCTGGAATTGCCAACTTCCTGCAGAAGCTCAGCATCAGTCTTACCGAGACCTCCGATCAAGACATCATGACTGTCATTGATGTTGCCCCGAATCTTGTCCGCCTTGAGATATCGGCACGCGAGGTAATCACTGTGCTGACCGGTGTAAAAAGACTGAGGAGTAAGCAAACATTGAAACGCCAGAACTGGGGGCCAATGCGAGACTGGAAGGATCTCAAGTTCCCCATTGACTTTATGAACCATCTAGTAAGTTCCGAGACATGGATATGGGGAAGACGCTGATGGCATATGTATGCAGACTCCATGGGCGACAGCATTTCGGAAGGCACCCCGGCTGGAATCACTGCTCCTTCGCTGCTTGCCCACGTCCGCTAGTCACAGCCAGCCGTCGATGTACGACGACACAAAAAGTGTTTCACTCGAGGAGGCATTCCGTGCTATCCTCGATGTGAGCAGAGTAGAGAGTCACATGCTGGTGGGCAGGGATATGGGACTGGAAATCACTTGCTATCGGAAGGAAGCTCAGCAGAGCATGGAGGCCAAGACCGATTGAAGTATGTCCCATGGATGACAAGCCCAGGATATTTAGCACCGTGATTTATGTTCAAGTTATTGTACTAGTCTCGAGCAATGAAGTAACTTCCTCAGAGTGGAGTTGTAGTCTTGCATCATGAGGACCCTTCTAGGCGTCAAGGATTTTGCGGGCATGTGGGGAGACTCCTCCCGTCGGGTCCATTCCGACTGGCTCAGTGCGCCAGCACGCATGCCTCCCTGTGTCCCTCCCTCCTCTCTTCCTACCACCTGACTACGATGGCATCTCAAGATCTATCCTACCTGTTTGAAGTCGTTCTCTTCAAGCCAAACAAGGCCGACCCCGCCTTCACACGGGAGAAGACCGCAGCCGGCGTGGCCATCCAGAGCACACACACGGACTTAGTGCGCTATGCGCTCGAGGGGGTCAAGACGGAGGACGACAGCATCGTCCTGAGGATCCTGGAGTGGACATCGTTTGATGTGCGTACTGCCTTGTCTAAGATGTGACGCTGCTGAGGTTGTGGGCCCGTGTATAGGGACACATGCGTTTCCGTGCGAGCGACCTGTGCGCTTCTTTCTCACTTCTAGAGGACCTAGCTCAAGGACATTTGCCAGATACCCAAAGTTCCTCGCTGCGCGTGAAGGCGCTGCCCTTTCCGTCATCTCGCTCGCCCACTTCCACTTCTTTGGTCCTCTGGAGTTCACCACCCCCGTCCCCGTGTACGAAGTGATTAATATCACGTTGAAGCCTACTGCCTCTACACCCGACAACTTCCCATTCTTCCTCAGCGCCATCCGGGAGGCGCTCGAGATCGTCGGCAGCTATCCAGGGAGCAAGGGATATAATCTTGGGTGGCAGAAGGAAGACCCGACCAAGGCGCTCGTCTTCATTTCGTGGGAGAGCGTGGAAGCGCATATGGAGGACTTTAGGAAGAGCGGGGATAAGGGTTGGAACAAGTTCGTCGCTAAATGGGGCCCGGCGAGTGGGCAATACTTTGACATTGAGGAAATGTTCCATGTCAAGGTTGGCAAGATCGGCGAAGCGGTGTGAGATGCAGAGATGGGAACGTAGGAGAGTCGAGCATCTCAGATGAATATAATGAAGCAGCTAGAATGTCAATGGCAGAAATGATAGCGTAAAGTGTCATATTGCTCAGCATATCTTAAGCATTAGCAATACATGTCTCTGCGCACGCCGGCGCTCACTTCCGACCACCGCACCACAACTGCCGCTCTACCCCGAACAAACCCAAAAAGGTGTCTAGTAGACAAAGCCGAGGATTTTGCCACCGACGTTCTTCCTCCTGGCCTCTTCGTGGTCTAAGATACCACTGGAAGTGGTCTGAAATCGCATTTAGCGCTCCATGTTATTGCATATAGAGGGGGTTACGCACGAGGATAAGCTTCCCGAACTGACGTGCAGGAAGGAGCAAGTTGACCCAGTTCTCGATGTCCTTGACCTGGATGTTGAATCGGGGGGAGATGACACCGGTCTTGTTCAGCCGACCGGTCAGCTGGATGACGATTTTCCCTGAACGGTGGTCGTCAATCAGCTCAAACTCGCCGATGTAACCTATAGACCATTCAGTTAGCATACACCTAAGAGAATGAGGCAACAGAGATAAAAACAGCAAGCGCAAAGACGTCGCCGAAGGAGGATTATGCAGAGAGGGACAGGTACGCACCATGTCGTTGCATGACGGAGAGGAACTTGACGATGACCTTGGAGGAGGGGCGGATGAGCACCTGGCGCTTGCCGCGGCGCTCGGCATTGACGATGTTGTTGAGGCAGTCGTTCTATTTCCCCGTCAGCTCTATCCTTCCGTTCCGAATATTCGTAGCACGCACAAGGACGGATACGCGAACCATGTTGAATTACGGTGGGGAGTAAAGGACCGGGGAAACTGCCAGAAAAGAATCGTCGTAAGTCCAGAGCTCAGAATGAGTGTCGCCGTCTTTTTAGGACGAGCGATTCAAGCAAGCTATTCACCTTGTCGGTGCGGTGGTGGTTGCGAATGAACGGGAGGTGGTGGGCAAGCACTAGGAATAGTCGACGTCGAGGACCTGAATGCCGATGAACCGTTTGCTCTCGATAGGGTGCCGGGCGCGTAGAGTGGCGGGGGGGGAGGCAAGCCACAATTCAAAGGAACTGTACAGTTCAAGCGTTCCGTCCGACTCCGAAGCGCCACCGTGGTCGGAGTTAGGCGCTTCGGACTTCATATTCAGTAATTCTCTTATGTCACTGCGTCAAAACAGTCCAAACCACATACCCAACCATCCTTAAAAGTCATCCAACAAACACCTTTCATAGCGTCTTCGAGGACCTCGTTTCCACAGCTTTCCTCCGGCATGGCGTACAAGTGAAATCATGATCCCAGCAAGTTTGAGCGACAACAAGAGCTCACACATCTCCCGGTCTGTCTGGAGTCCAGAGCTCAATGTTGGACCGATGTAAACACGGAGATTGTCTACATGTGGCTTGGATAGCACCATTTGATTAGACGAAGGGCTTCCTTCGTGGAGATAACAACCGTTACGTCGTCCAGACCGTCAAGGTTCCTGACCGTGGCCCCGGTTTTGTCTAACCTTCTTTAACCCTTGATCCTTATCGGTCCTCGGACAGCACAGTAAAGCGGTCTCGTACCACCGAAACGGTGTCGATGACAACACTCTGACGCTTGAATAGGCAGGTCGTTCCGGCGCCCGAGGAACAGGAGCGGAATACTTTCCTTCTATGCCGCTGGCTACGAAACTTATCCTTCTGGGCGACTTTCTTTCTGGACAACAGAACCCTCTTTATACCCCTTGGATATTGCAGACATCATACACTGCAGACGTAAGAATGGTTGGTGAACCTTCATCAGAGCGGCCATGCACTCGACGCGCACACTCTGGCGATACTCACCACGCGGTATGACCGGCGCCGCTCCTCCGCAACTCGCGCGATCCCAGCACTCGCGGACGATCTCTGGGACATCTTTCCGCTCCATCGGGAGTCATCTCTGGTCATCGCACCGATGCTCAAACATTCTCTTCCACTCACTTCCTGCGTCTTTCCTGCCAACATCGACTTCTCTCGATCGATTTGTTACTATCTGTGCTTTCTCTCAGAACTTGTCTGTTCAAGGTCAGCTTTACCGCCGGCACACCTAGATCTTCTGTCATCTGTCTTCCAGGACTCGATCGTGGAAAACGACGAAGGCTGTTCATGTTCTGCTTACCACATCGCTTTTGTCAACGTTAACCTTCATCCATTTAGCTGTTCCTACTTATTTGGTCATTCGTTCTCGGGCGAATCTGGCGCAGCAAAATTGCTGGTGACTGCCGTCCGATGTCCGGGACGCGATAATTGTTGTCGATCGGAATGGACGTGCAAGATGGAACCGGCGTAATGGATTGTTGCTTGTTCAGTTTGATTATGAAAACGGCAAGAAAATTGTTGGCAATCACTATCATCTCTGCTCGCTCTTCATTCCGCAATCTGCGGTACCTCTGCAACTACCTCTGCAATCACTCCACGTCGCCTTTGAAATGTCGGACAAGAAGCTCGTTGTGGTCCTAGGAGCCACAGGACTTCAGGGCGGTTCCGTCATCTCCGCCCTTCTCTCCTCCCCTTCTTATGCAGTCCGTGGCGTCACCCGCGACCCCAGCTCCAGCGCTGCACTCTCTCTCTCGGGGAAAGGCGTGCACATGGTAGCTGGCGACCTTTCCTCCCCTTCCTCCCTCCTGTCTGCTTTTCAAGGTGCCTGGGCCGTCTTCGGCGTCACGCTTCCCTTCACGGCTGTCCCCGAACTCGTGCAGGGGAAGAATATCGTCGATGCGTGCCGTGCGGTTAGCGTACAAGTATTGGTCTGGAGCTCGTTGAGCGAAGCAAAGAAGGTTTCGGGTGGAAAATACACCAAGGTTAAGCATTGGGACGAGAAAGCCGAGGTTGATGAGTACATCAAAAGCGTCCAGCAGGAAGCGATCATCTTGCAAACAGGGGGATTCGTGGAGAAGTACGTCTCTGCTTCTTGCCCTTCGTTCATGTCTCGCGTCATGGTACGGTTTGACTGACGTCGTTGACCTGTTTTAGTCTCCACAACATGCCCCTCATTCGGTCGTGCTCACAGGCCCCAGGCGCCTATATCGTCATATGGCCCGTTGTTCGTCCTGCTACTCAACTGCCCTTGTCCTACATTGGGCCCGACTTCGGCCCTTGTGTGATCCGTGCCCTGGAGGTGTGGGAAGCCGGTGGGGAGGGCAGGGAGAATCTGACAAGGGCGCCGATCCCGGTATGCTCATTCACGATGAGTGTTGAGCAGATGATAGATGTCTTGAGGAAGGGTTGGTGCACCTCTTCGCCCGAGAGAGACATCAGGCTGATAAGTACCTAGTGACGGGCACAGAGATTCGGTATACGCGCCCTACCCAAATGCCTACAGAGGAACTACAAGAGGTCTGCTTTCTCTTTTGGCAGGATCCACACAGTTTGCTCATTTGCAGTAGATGATGTTGCTCGTCGATGATGGCCTCAATTTTCCGAATGTGCCCTTCCCCACGGAACTTTTCGTCGAACTAGGAGTCAAGTTTCACACGTTTGAGGATTATGTGAAAGACGAGTTGGTACCGAAAATGGAAAACGGCGAACTGTGAACCGATGATAGCGACAACTGGGAGGAAATGGTGGGCCCGGGGGCAATGTAGCAACCCATCTCCTGGCGAAAAAAGTATTATTGCAGAGTTCTTCCCAAAGTACAAAGCGGACAATGCTTCCAAAAACAAAGCTTTCCCCCAACATCACCGAGCACTGTTGCCAACAGCATCCCCCCTTTTGCCCGTTTGGAATAGGGCAATGGACGTCAATTGCCTACATTTGCTCGGGAACCCGATGAGTAACTGATAGCTGTGACTCTACACGCCCAGGATCGGAGATTCTCCGAACGACATAGACCAAATCTGCGTACCAACCAGGGAATCGAGTATGGATTACACGGTGTGTTCCCTTCAGGGTGAGCACTCTGCCGACTCCGCTTTGTGGGGATGCCCTCTCTCACAACCAAGAAAAGCACGACGGACGAAATGTTGCTCCGATCGGTTTAGACCAAATTCCCGGAAGGGGAAATCAATATTCAAAGGCTCGGCTTGGAATTCGGGATAGAGGGTTGATCCGTGGTTTTCCCTGCGTTTTCATCTCATATTGGAGCGTAAATTCCCCCAAGTGAACGCCGGATATTCGGGACACCGAAGCCGAAACAAAATCGGCATGTCTCGGGCCGGAGTTGCACAAATCGAGCCGATCTGACTGACGCGTTCAATGTACCCAATAAATCCATGACGAAAGAGCACGCATGTAACGAAATCTCCGACTTATAGCTCATACTCGCGCCTTCTGTCCGCCATAACAGTATCCCCCTTTACCTCCCCGGCGTCTTCCGAAACCTTGTGATCCCGCATGTGATAACCGAACTGGTCGACCTTGGTGGTAGCGAACCTCCATGCAGGTACATTGCTCTCAAATAGCATGTCCAGTTCACCGTAACTCCTGCCGCGCGTCTCCGGCAGGCGCAGAACGCAATAGAGGGTGCTGAGAGTGGCTGATACTGCCCAGAAAATACCACTCTTTGGGCCCCAATTCCACGAAGTCGGGGAAAGCATGCGAGGGACAATGATACCGCAGATTATGTTCATAATCTGATAAGCGATTCGCGACAGCACGATGGATTTTTGGCGCAGCCGGGTGGACGAAACCTCCGCAATTAAAGTGTAGCAGATCGGTCCAAGAGTTGCATTGTATACGAAGTTGAGCGCGATGAGCAACGACCCAATTGCCATTGTGATTTGGCTGGTTTGAGTAGCGAAACCGAGACCGCCGATGATGAACAGTACGACGGCCATGCATGCCATGCCAGAGGTATACAAGGTCCGGCGGCCGAAGACGCTCAACACTAGCGGCATGTGTTAAGTCACGACTGCCAGCATGAGTGATGGACACGTACAACCCCATGAGAAGATCGTGCCAATGATGAACATCTGGAATGCGCCTTGGTAAGACTTTTGTTGCGAAATGACACTTTCAGCCGCACTCACTGAATTAAGAACCATGTTGAGGTCAAAAGACAGCTGATTGGAAATTCCAGCCTGCTGAAGGAACTGAACACCTTGTCCAATGAGGTTTTCTCCAGAAAGAAGTTGCATTGCGAAGGTGAGCATAACCTAATAGTCTGTGTGAGAAAGATTGCTACAAACGGGTTTTCGACAACGTACGATCTCGGTTCGGCGCCGATCCATCTTGCGGAAGCAATCGATGTAACTTGCCCCGGCTGTGGCTTGCCTCTCGAGCTCGGTGGTGTGAACCATCATGGCCACTGTGTTGCGCGCGTCCTGGTCGGTGAAGCGCTCGGGGTTGGTAAGACGACGTAAGCTTGCTTCGGCATCCTCAAGTCGACCCTGACGGACGAGCCACCAAGGGCTGGTAGGGCAGAAGTATACAATAGTGCACAAGGGAATGATCCACACCCATTGGACCACAAAGGGCAGGCGCCAACCTAAAGAGGGAAATCAGAGACAAGACCACAGGGGGGCGTTGTACAGACTTACTCCAGTCGCTTTCGATATTCAATGTTGCAGTTACGACACCTGAGGAGAGTAGAATGCCGACTCCCCAGCAGAGGTTGACATACGCGGTCAGATACCCCCGAAGGTGGATTGGGCACACTTCTGACGCATACGCGGTGGTAAGCGTCTGGAAGATACCCCAGGGTATGCCACACAAGACTTCACCAACCACGAGCATAGTCAGGGAAGATGCAAATGTCATGATAAAGACGAAACCGGTGAGAGCCACTAGAGCGGTGAACATGACTTTCTTGGCCCCGAAACGTTCGGCTGCCCAACCGTTGATGAAGAGACCGATGATGCCACCAGCGGAGGAGCCGTTGCTGAGCCCGGACTGCCATTCTGCTGGGATCACATAACCATTTTCAGTGCCGGGTGCAGGCACACCGAAGCGTCGCAAGAAGTTGGCTAATAAAACAAAGATGAAGTTGGGCTCTGATATCAATATAGAGTATGTACCTTGACCGTAGAAAGAGCCAATCTGACGGAATCGGTGAGCATCTGGCAGCGCTCTTCGGACAACCAATGGGCACTTACGACGACAACATCATACCCTTCCATGATCAGTCTGCATCGGGTATTTAAAGCACTTGTATCGCAGTAAAACGAAGATCTTACGCGCCAGAAAGAGCCATGCTCCAGAATATTGCTTTCCGATGAGTCAAGAACGCTTCCCAGCGCGTTGACTTGTGCTCCTGTGCGTCGGCCATCGCACCGTCGTGTATGACTTGCTCGTTGATCTCATTGCCCACGAGTCTATCATTGTTCGCCACGATAACACCCGCCGCATCCTGGTAAACAGCGTCTCCAATCGCGCGTCGGGACATCTTGCGTGACAGTTAAGAAGAAGCAGGACAACTGACGGACCGCCGGTAGATAGATCCATCTGGTCTTATATGGCATTGATCGTATGCTTCGTTCGGAGGAGTGCCTGGATGGAAGACCGTGCTCCATACAGTTGTGGAAGGGCGAGGAGCTGTGCGGGGCAACCGAGTCGTTACAAAACTGAGAGAAACCGTCTTTCTTGCATGGCCCCGCGGAGCATCTTCGGGGCCCCGGGTTAAGCGAAAGAGGAGCCCCGCACAAACCGGTTCTGGTGGTTGACCGGACCGCAGAGATGATCGGTGGCCGGCACAAACATAGACCGCGTCATGGAGAGAGGCGCTCTATATTATTTGGGTGGCAGTGCATTTATAGGGTTTGTTTCCGGCAAACTGGACAATATTAACCAAGTTCTTGAGCTTTGTGATTTTCTATTACCTCTTGTTGATCTGTGCATACGGCTATTCATTGATCATGGTCCCTGCAGCCATACCTTCCAGCCTACACTGCAAATTAGCAGTGCAGGCAACCTGCGCCTCAGTCTCTAAAATGACACATCCACACACATTACTCTATTCCAGCACAATTCCACTGAACCCTGACCTGATTCCACCATTTCAGGGCACGTCACATCATTGAAGCTTTTGCTTTGCTTCTGTGTACCAATACAATGCTATTCTGTTACATCTCCTCCTGCTGAGAGTCTCCAAAGTGCTGAATGGTTCAGAATTGCTTTCTCCTTCTGTTGCAGCAGCACAATGGGCAATGACTCCCTGCCCTCTGGCAGGCAAACAACACAGACTGGCCAGCTGAAAAGCAAGTACACCCTCAGTGCAGCATTGCGTGGTGCCCAAATCACTATTTACAAAGCCTCCACTGAACCCATTGCTCCTCACCTATCTCCCCTGCATCAAGGCAATGGGCTTTGTGGCATTGCAGCACTGTGGCATGGCTTCAAGGCAGCTGGATTGTTGACTCAGAATGATGCAATAGCAAACAATGATCACCACACCCCCCCCATGGCATCAGCAGAATGAACAGTCTGCACATGCCAAGGTATACCAGCTACTTCCATGTCATAAAGGCTTAGTCATGTCTCTTGACCAAGCAATGAGCTGGTGCCCTGACAGCATGTCAACAACATAGATATATCATAATACATTTGTTCAATGTTCATTGTGAGACTAAACCACCGATCTCATGAGCCATGCTCAGGCTTCACTGAAGATGCCAGGTAAGGGAAAGCAGTGCATCAAGGGTCACAGATGCATTGCAGGCTTGAAACAGGTGGAATTCTGCTGGAATGAGGAATTGGGGCAGCAGAACACATATTAGACACTGAAGCAGGGATGGCTAATCAGCAAGACATCTTGTCAGCCACAGGTCAGTCCCTGGCCATCTTGATCCCAGCCTTTCTCCTTTTGGCATTTGTTCCAACCAGTCCCAGAAAATTGCTGAACTGTGCAATAAACCACCGCAATGCTTTGCACTCAGCTGCCAACACAATGATTTTGAGAATGATCTGCCACTACACTGCCCCATCAGCAGCTTCTGGAAACCACATGCTGCAGGAGCCCAGCTTTTCAGGGTCTTCCATCTGCTGATTTCCTTATGCAGAGCAGCAGGGTTTCCTATGGCATGTCTTCCTCATGAATGATGGCAAGTTACTAACTGGTATTTCTATGGCTGCATATCAGGTTAGGATGTGGGGTGAGGAGCAGTAATGCAGGTCGAGTGCCCATGTGTCTGTTATATTATTATTCCTTGTAGCAGATACACCTATATATGTTAATTTCAGACATCAATGTTGTTCCTCCCTTGATACCTCCTCTCCCAGTTCGACAATGGTCAGGTGTGGTGGTCTGCAGACCACTACACCTCCATCTCTCAATGGCAGAGGAGGTGAATGGTCAGGCATGGTCCACCGACCACTACACCTCCATCTCTCATTGGGAGAGGAGTAGAGTGGTTAGGGCATGTGCCCTGACCACTACACCTCCATCTCTCACAGAGAGGAGGTGAGCCTTACCACACTGTCAAGGTTAAAGAGACGTCACGACCAATGCATTTGAACTTTTCTTGTGAGCAATACAACACAGTAATAGTAAAAGAAGTGAGCATTCCCCTGCAGACAGGTCTTCAGTTCTATGTGGTCTTGTTGGTGGCAGTGTCAGTGGAGTTGGGGGCACCAGTTGGCATGGTGGGAGTGGCAGGACCAGAGGCAGCAGTCTTCATTGGGAACATTGCATCAATGCCTTCATGAGCCCAGATGCTGGCTCCCCCAGAGTGAGAGTAGACTGTAGGGTTACTGTTAGGCATAGAATGAGGTAAAGTTAAGTAGGAAACTTACAGATCATGGCAGTCAAGATGATGCTGAAGAAGACCAGGAGGCAGACCCAGCCCCCTGTGGTGCACCCACAAGACTTCAGCTTGAATGTATGCCCAATTGTCTTCTTGATGCTGTGGCAGCAGCCCAAGCAGTAGCCCATATTGTTGAGACAGTAATCACAGACCATGCAACCTATATTGCCCACGCCAACACAGATCTTGATCATTGCCTTGCAGCACTTCTCACCATCTTGCTGGGCCCAACACTCATGCTGGCACTTGTAGACTTCATCCTCGTTGGCTTTGGAGTACTATTGTGTTCCTGGTGCTCAACATTAGTCCATAAGTAGGTCCATAAGTAGTGTACAATGCATACCACTTCTTCTTGGCCCCTGTCAGAGCAGTCCACACTGGCAGACAACCAACCATATGCACCCTTCAGGGTGTAATGGATATCCTCTTCAGCTGACTTGGCATTGTCTCTTTCCACCTCATAGGTATGCATTTTCAATCTCTGCAGCTTGATGTCCACCTTGTTGATGTTCAGAATGATATGCTGATGTCATGACTGTTTCAGACAGCAAAAGAGATGGAGATGGATGAAAGCTCACCACCAGTTTGAGCGTGTTCACATTACTTCGATTAGAACTGAGTCGCTGAACGTTATAGTCCGGGTGGTGGTCATTCTTGAGCAGCACAGATTGAACAGCTGATCAGTGTGGTTCCAAGAAAGCGGATGGGACGTTCACTGGCGTCAGGGGACCATAACATTAGCACTGCCTCCGCGTCCTAAGAACCATGGGAAACTTGCTATCAAAGTCCCTGGTGCTCTTCGGTCCATTTTGATTCGTTATTTCTCTCTTGTATGACCCGGTCTGCTTCCTACGTCAATCTCAGAGGTAAGTGGCACAGCTGGAACGGCTGGGGAAGACGTACCAAAGTCTAACGTCTCCTCCAGACTTTGAGTTTAACCCCCCTGGTACCCATGGGAGATGTCTCGTGGAGGAGGAAGCTTGACTCGGTATCAGCGTCGAGACCAACTCCAGGAGCATGCAAGAACCGCCAAGCATAGGCGCGCAAGTGATCTTGGGCATCTTCTCCGAGTGCAGGCGCGAAATCGACACCAGCAGCTCGCCGCAAGGATGGGTAAGAGGTTTGTCCGCAAGCTGCTGACGACTCCGGACATGATCACGGAGACGATGGAGCTCCCTTCGAGCGATGAGGACTTTGATATGGATCTGGAAGATGAGCAGGTGTTCTACGGTATCGATGGAGAACAGCTCGTCTTCGCAACAGGTCTCGACATTGGTCGTCGCATTGAGGAATCCAACGCGTTGGACCTGAGGCAGCTGCAGCTTCTCCGCTATCATGATCTTCTCCATCTGGATCATGATAACAGAGGAGATTGGGAGGAGTCAGAAGGTGCGTCGGTCGCAACTTTACCTGGTCTTAAGAGCTCACGGTGCGACAGATCATTCCGGTTTCCGACACTTCGGTTCCCATGTCGAGTCGTCGTGGTACCCCTACGCTAGTAAAAGAGGTCAGCCCCTTCATACATTCAGCCGTTAGAGGGATGGGAGTAGTAAGGTGGTGGTGCTCCGCTGACCACTACACCTCCATCTCTCAGTGAGAGAGGAAGTCAGAGCTCAGATGGGGTCCACTGACCACTACTCCGTCCCTCCGAGGTGATTCATGGTGTCCCACGCTGACACTCCTTAGCATTTTCTCCTGGACGTCCTTTTCCACCTTCTACACTTCTCAGTGGAGATGCAAGCGCTCGTGGGCTCGGTGATGGTCGCCTGTGGCATTACCGTCCCCAGCGCCTCGCAACGGAGTCGATGCGCCCGCGAGTCACTCGTCCAGCTTGGCGACCCGGTTACGCGATTCGTTTCGCTCCACAAGAATACCTACTACGAGCAGGATCTGGGCAGTATGTTGGCTAAGGCGAGTCTTCCCTGATTAGGTCTGTCTAATAGTATGGTACACTCATCGGGGAGCAGGATCTATCGAACCCCGCGAAGCGCCGGAACATGCAGTTCTATCCGGTGGTTGGCTCTACAGAGCTCAGAGAGTTCTGGCATGGATCACTCTGGGCATACAAATCCTCGGACGCCTGCATGACACCAATGCTTCAGCATGAGTCTCGCCCGTGGTTCGTTGACGAGCTTGTGATGTGCGAGGATGGCAACTTCTTCCTACCGAAGCGATGGGTCCAGATCGGGAGCGTGAATGGGGAGATGGGCGCCTTCGGCCACAATATCCGATTGGAACTGATCGGCCCCTTCTCCCCGATCGGCGAATCATACATCGTCCCCAGCGTCTTGCACCCGGACCTAGCGGTTAGGAAGTTCCGCTTAGCCAAGACCTTCACCTATAACTGGTACGAGCTCAAAGATTACATCGCGACTGGAGTCTTGAGCTTTGAAGGTGCGATCAATCGTCACAAGTCTGGAGCTGAAGTACTGAGAACGTCTACATTATAGAGCAATACTCCGAGCTAGCTTGCAGGATGCCGAACCCGTGGAGGCAGAAGGCAAATGGAAGACATGTGTATTCTCTTCCCCTCATGATATGGGAAGACGACGTCTCCGGAAATCGATCCAAGCAGTGGTACAAGCACTACAACGTGTGCGCCTCCAACCTTGCAATGCCCCGTCAGGACATGGAAGTCTCGAGCAATATCCTCTTCCTGGGCACGTCGCCTCACGCGACAGCTCTAGAGCTGATGGAAGGCCTTGTGATCATGTTGGAGTATGTATATTCATGTTTCAACTGGTGGAAGTGGATGGTCAGACGTGGTGCGCCGACCACTACACCTCCATCTCTCACTGAGTCCCTGTCGATGTGCATACTGACAAGTAACCTCAGGGAGCTCAATCTTGATGGCCGCGAGGCGTTTGATGCAGTGGTCGAGGCACCAGTGCTATTCACCGCGTGGATCGCTGTTCTCGCAGGCGACAACCCTATGCAATCAGACCTTTGTAGCCATCGTGGCCTGCGTGCAAACCATTTCTGCCGACAATGCCACGCCGGAGGGAGCCAGGAGTTCAAGCGAACGCCCGAGGGATATGCATCCCTCTTCAAGGTATGTGACGCCAGGGGTTTCAACATCCTCCACCCCATTGACCGATATTTCCTGTAGATGGGCTCGCCCCGGACATCTCAGGAGACGCTAGGTTGTGGTCCGAGAACTGCTTCAGGCAGCTACGCACCCTCGTCAAGGCAGCGCCATCACTGCACGGTCTCAGACGACAGGTGTCACCGACAAATATGCTTAGCCAATCATATTGGACTTAATGAGCTCAGGAAATCAGAAATAGAAGGCTGCCCCAAGGGACGGGGCACGGATTCACCATGAACTTCAGCAAGAATTGGAAGAACGCGGTGGTTTGGATGCAGTCAATCTGCTCCTCCGTGTTTCTCGTGCATCCTTTTCCCAATTGCCTGACCGCCGCAAGCTCAAGCTAGCCCAGATCTTGAACTCGGAATCAGCACGCCGGGCAAAATACTTCACACCTACTTGCTCGGTCTGGTGAAGTACGCGTTCGGCATCACGATCGACCATCTGGAAAAAGATAAGTCCCAGTCTGCACTGTCTCTTGTGGAGTCCCACTTGAGTTCATTATGACAAGAAGGCTTGAATATCCCTAAAATCGACGCGAAGCATATAATGGAGCATCGGCACTCTTTGATCGGAAAACACTTGAAGACGCTGGCTCAATGCATGCCATTTATTCTGTGGGACTTGGTGTCTGCGGATGTGCTGGAAGCATGGGTTGTCATAGGGCTAGCGGGTGCGCTTCTGTGGCAGTATGATATCGAGGTGAAGGAGACCTACCTGGTGCGTCAATCACACCAAAGCACCTCCAGCTCTCCTTGAGAGATGGAGGTGTAGTGGTCGACTGAGCACATCTCACCTCCACTTCGTAGGACGAACTCCGACTGGCCGTAACCACACTGGTGCACGCAATGGCCCGCCTCAATCCTATCAAGATGATATCCAAGCCCAAGATGCATATACTGCTGCACATTGTGGACAACGTTCGGAGATTTGGGCCCGCTGTAGGCTTCGCTACCGAGCGATATGAATCCTACAACTCTGTATTCAGGACACGGTCGGTCAACAGCAATCATCAAGCCCCAAGCCGCGACATTGCCACTAGCTTCGCCCATCTTGACCGAGTCACGCACATAATCAACGGCAGACGATGGCAGGACAAGCAGACCGGGGAGTACAGAGCTGCCTCACCCGCACTCCTAGCTGAGCTCACGGTGCTTCGGCCCTTGATGAAAGCCATAGGATGCTTGGTTGATGAAGCGCCTGATGCACGCGGTGAGGCTGCTGAATGTCTCCCTCACACGGCTGCTTACCTTCCCCCCCAGGTTTCATACAATCCAGTCAGCCACATTCGGTAATCAGACTGCGTGACTCGGCTGCTCATCAACATCGACCTTCTCTTCGCGGCGGAGATTCAAGGGTCAGCAGGGGTCAGAGCATGATTGCTCTGAATGGCGACAAGGTACCAGTCGGTGCTTTCGTGATCTTCTTCAGCTCTGTGCGCCGAGACGTGAGTGGCAGATTCTGAAGCCTTGTTGCTCACTCTAACGCGATCTTAGAAAGGTCTCGCCAGAGTAACGGAAATGCTAATCCCTGACACCCAAGACCCAGCAGCAAGTGGTCTGCCTCGACCGGGGATGATCTTGCTCGAAATCTTCGGTATCGGCAGCCCACACGAGTCCTTGGGGTGCCCGCGATTGGTGAGCACCGGCGATTTCCAAGTGTGTATACCTCAGGTCAGTTTTAACCCTCGCCTCATCTGTCAGCCCGCTGATAGACGAGTAATAGAAGATCTTGTGCTGCATCAATGTCCAGCACGACTGTACTCTGGGAGGGTGTGGATCGGTGGACTTTCGACCACGACTGCAAGAACGAGAAGTGACTGCGCTTCTGCAAAAGGGAATCAAACACAGTTCCACGGACGGCTATCTTCTGAATGTCTTCGGCTTTCACAACGCGGCACAGATCAGGACGCTGATACCTTAAAAGCTTCGCACGCCTATCTTCGCAGTGGAGCCCGAGTCCCGAGGTCTAGCAGCAACACTGCCAAGGCCCGATAAGAAAGCAGTAGACGTAGATGCCGTGCTTGTACCGTAAGCAGTTGACTATGCTCTCATTATGCATGAACTTTGTCTCCCTTTTGATGAGAGATGGAAGTGTAGTGGTCAGGGCGCATCCCCTGACCACTCTACTCCTCTCCCGATGAGAGATGGAGGTGTAGTGGTCGTCGGACCGCGTCGTGCCATTCACATCCTCTCACCATTGACCTCTGAGAGCTAAGAAGCATATAGGCGCAGGTTAACCAAGCACGACCAAGCACTTATATCACCAGAGTTGGACGAGGGAGACGCTACAGCGGAGCGCCGACCATCTACAACAACCTCCAAACCCTTCTACGGGCCTCCCCGTAATTCTGGCTTCCATAAGCCGAATGGAAGGCGGGCTGCCCTGTTGCCGTCTTCCTTTCCACGCGAGGGGCATCTTGCATCCACGCTCATCAGCAAAAAAAAAATTCACTCTGTATAACCCCCAAACATCCACATCAACTCCTTTCCTCTGCTCATCCTCGCCCATCCTCTTCGCAACCTCATTTCAAGCGCTAATCGACTTCGAATGCCCTTGTTTTTTTTACAAATCAGACGGCGACACGCCTGACCAGCCCAACAACGCCCACCACCGCCTCACCCCCCCCCCCCGCAGATCCAACAAAAGAAGGCGAACGGGCTCGAAGGCCCCAGATACGAACTCTCGAGCGCAGTCTGTCGAGTCGAGCTGGAGCAGCGATCAAGACAACGCTGTGGACAACAGATGCTCACCCACCAGCAACCTGGGTGCGGACGAGCCTCAGCCAGATGATGAAGCGAGGCTGCCCGCGGCGCAAGCCAAGATGAGAGAAACGAGGTGAGTACTTTCCCTCTCTTTCAGATGCTCCTCCTCCCAGTGAGAGATGGAGGTGTAGTGGTTGGCAGAGCCCAGGCGGTTCTGCCACTGCATGGGTGCTGCAACGCCGTGATGCTGCTGGGGGGGAGCTGACGAGGAGCAGACCACTCGGTCTGCCCACCCCGGAGGCCTCTTGGTCTTGGTCAGATCGCAGCGCAGGAAAGGATTATTCGCAAATGGCGAAGCAGCTCGCGAGAAAGCTGGGGCTGAACAGTCGCGCGTTGGAGGACGAGCTCCTGGCTTTCGCTAATGACGTACATCTTCCGTGTTCAGGCTTCGCAATGCCCAGTCCTGACTGCCGCGCTGTAGCTGGATCCGAGGGCGCGAGAGCTACGTGCTTACACAGCCTCTATAGTGATTTGAGAGACTGTTCAAGAGCGTAAGAACCATATCAACGTGAACTGGAAAATGACGAAGGTCTCTCGCGTAGGCGTTAACGCTGATCTGCCTGGCCTCCTCGCAGCTGACTCTTCTTAGACCGAGTGTTCAAAAGAAGTCTATTCCTATCTGCTCAGCCCCTACTGCCCAAGTTACATCGACGATGCCAGCAATCTCTTATTTGTGCATCCTGTTCTGCTCATCTGCCCGGTTCATCGCTAACTTCAACATGGGCCCCAGCGTCACTTTCACGAGATTAGACAGCAATTGAAGTTGCCTGACAGTCCATTCGTGGTCGGGGATCATCAGACCGTGCTGCGACAGCAAGTGGGGACTCTCCTCGCGGAGCGTCGGAGCTTCCTTCGCGAATCGCATTACTCGAGGTGGACAAGGTATTGTCCGGAGAGGCGGAAGAGATGGGTTAGGAGTTGAGTGCATCGAAATTGGAGAGCTGGGTGCGAAATCTGCTTGAGAGATGGAGGTGTAGTGGTCGGCGGAGCCAGCAGTCTCTCATAATTGCTTTCTTATTCTTCGATAACTATTAATGATATTGATGTTGATATCAATTGTTCGTATCGCACCGGATTTGGCCGATGGGATGGTGAGCAGGTGAAAATGGGGCAATCAAGCACGTGGTGGATAGCTGGCCTAATGAGGATGGACATATCCATTTGAAAACCTGTATATTACCGTCTGGCCTACAGACGCTCAACATGCAGATCATCTGTTTTACATATGGCAAGCTAATGGTATATCAGCGGACCCAGATTCCAGCAGGATTTCGCAGTCCTCGTCCTCATCCTCAGCTGAACTCACTCCTGCCCTGTTATTGGGCGACACGATGAGAGACACATCCGCCTCGCGGCGCGGTGCACTGGCATCCCCCACTGCAGCTAGTGCCATCCGCGCTCCCCCTGCGAGCAAGCGTGGTCTAGCGCATAGACAAAGGACTATATTCCTCTCCATGGAAGTCGAAATTGGATGGAAGTATAATATCGCCCAAGCCCATAGTTGTCCTCGGTGCCATCGGGCTACAGGGAGGGCTTTGTGACTACTGCTCTGCAGCGGAGTCGGGCGCAATACCTCGTCGGCTTAGTCTCAGTGCCTCTCGGCCCACGAAGTTGGGATGGCAATGCCAGACCCTAATCGAAGGGTCCCTATGCTGTTCGTATCATCTCCTCTGTCCCGAGTCATGCAGCAGATTGACACACCATTATGTCTTCACGGTCACTGTTCTATTTCAAGACGTCTTTATTGTGCAAGGAAATTACGTTGTCAAGGCCTGCGAAGTAAACGACGTCCCGCTTCTGGTGTGGTCTTCCCTGAGTGATGCGACTACGTTCTCAGGAGGAAGGCATACTCAGGTCAGTTTGTGGGATGAGAAGCTAGGGGGATGATCATATCCGCCAAGTTGACGAGACGGGTATCATTATTATTCCCGGAGGACTCGTCGAGGAGTGAGCTGAGACTGTTGAGTGGATGACGCAGAAAGGCTGACAGACTCCCAGCATTCGGATGTTTCATGATCTGCACCGGGACCCCTCCGATCCCAGACATTTCCTTCTATCGTGGCGCCTGTTCCACGTCCCACCATTTCATCTGCTTACACTACATTGAACCTATGGTGGACTATATGTTGCGACTGTCAATGGCCATTTGGAAGATCCAACCTGCAGGAAGAGGATGACAAAGGAACCGATCCTCACATGCTCATTTTGGTCAACAGGCTAGGAAAGTGGAGACCTTGAAAAGGTGTGTGTTCCAGTTATCTAAGAAAGGAACAGATTCAAAGTATTGACAATGAGCAGGGAAAGGCCGAGTAACGAAATGTTAACAAAAGTACACTTTGTCCCCTCCCCGGGGACCCGTTTTTGACGCATGTATTCTTCAGATGATGCGAATCGTGGACGACGGGCGGTCCTCAAGGCTCCCCACACCATTGTTCATGGAACTGGGTGTACAATTCCACACATCCGAGGATTATGTCAAGAAGCATGGCGACGCCTTTGTAGCCGTGCGCTATTGCAATAGATCTGGATATCGGCCGTTTCTTGGATTGTCCATGTGTCAACGGGCAGTGGGCGAGTCTTTGGAGCCTCCACCAGGGGTTCGCCGAGACCGTCAATGAACTCGTTACCGGCGGTCACGTGCACCGATGCTTAGGCTTGGATCTCACAGGTACAAGGTCTGTGGGTCGTCGTGGATGCCTCAGCCATCGTATTCACTCAACGCTAACCCGGCACTGTGTGGTTGTAGGATGCGGTTGGGTATGTCCATGAACAACATGAACGGTCAATTTTCGGCTGCCCATGTGTCGCCAACAATGTACGCAAAAAAATTCCTTCTTAGTGTTCATGCAGTTCAATCACATGTGGAACAAACATGGGATTCAAATTGTGTTGAAGCATGTGGCCGCCTCCGACGACGAACACAAAAAGGGGAAGAGGATCAATGTTGTCACCACCAAATAATTGTCCAATCATAAGCAATCTGACTTTCCACAAGGTTGGACGAGCAGCTGACCCCGCAAATTCCCTACGGCAGACAGATACTGGCCAGACCTACCCTGATTGGCCCACTCGCACTACCATGGACCACCGCATCATGGACCGTTATGAGTAACGTGACAGTTTTCACGTGATGTCCACGACACCCGTCAGGGACGACCTGACACCCGACCCGCAAAACGATTGTGCGAACGATCCGAAGTTGTTGGTCCGAGTGTTGGTCATCCGGCGTTGTACGTCGGCTTCCGTCTTCTATCAACTCTGGGACTGAGCTGGTACTGTACAGTCATCTCCTGTCTTTGCAGAGCTTACGTTGCAGCATCATCTGGCCCCCGAGTGTTTTGTTCCAACATTGGCGTCATGAGGCACTGTTCGCCCAACACGGACAAGATTGTTCAGTCTGGGTCCCCATTTCGCTTGCACAGAAGAGGGGTCCCTGACCATGTACCGCTGCACCCAAGCGGGTCTCGTCGCTGCCAGACATCAAGCGGACAACTTCACGTCCTGCGCCGAACAAGGCGGACGGTTGTGATTAAACGCAAACGAGGAAGACGTCGTTGACGCATTTCTGCTGGATGGCATCAACGAGATATCGGGCGTCTCACTCAGCATTTTCCCCTCGATGAGTTCTTCGATTTCGACCATGATGCGTGTATATAACAGCGCACAGTCATCCCCGTCTTCTGTAGCAAATTCGGATTCACTGGTATACCACTATTTCACCGTTGCTGCATCATGGTTGGAAAAATCATTGTTGTAACAGGTTCAACTGGAAACCAAGGTAGGTGCACCACATTCCTGCATGATTCTTCAATTAACTCTCCTTCAGGCCGAGCGGTCATCACGGTCCTGCTCAAGCGTGGCGTTTACCGCATCCGCGGCTTGACGCGCAATGTCGAAAGCCCAGTAGCCAAGGAACTAGCTTCCCAAGGCGTTGAAATGGTGTCCGGTCATCTCCTCGATAAGGATAGTTTGATCAAATCGTTCGCAGGGGCGTATGCTGTACGTTCTGTGTTTGTGTCGCAATGAAAGCTCACACTTGTCAGGTTTTCGGAAACTCAGTTCCGTTGCCAGAGGGGCAGATTCTTCAAGGAAGGAATCTTGTGGATGCTTGCAAGGAAAACCATGTTCCTCTCTTGTTGTAGTCGTCCTTGCCCAGCGCGACTGAGCTGTCCAACGGAAAATACACAACCCATGTGTTTGTGCCTTTCATCTCTCCGATTCCGTCATATCTAAGTCTGCATAGACGCTTCGATGAGAAGACTGAAATTGACAAGTATATGAAAGCTATCGACCAGCCGGGCGTGGTGGTACACACGGGTGCCTTCGCCGAAAAGTGCGTGTCCATGTAATCCTGTTGAAGCCTACTCTCATCTGTATTAGTGTGCTAAATTTCGACTACTTGAAGCGAGACATTGTCAATCCCGATCAGTGGCACATTTCCATCCCTATCACCCGACCTCACAGCCTGTGGCCATTGACCTATGTCGGGGCTGACCTTGGGCCAGCTGTCGTGTCCATTATCGACAAGTGGGATGATCCCGTGATCAAGAGCGAGCTGTCAGAGAAACCACTTGTCCTCGTTGTTGGCACCATTGATGGTGTGCAGATGGCGGAGACCGTTAAAAGAGGTACGTGCCTCGTAGGTACGGATTGCCTTGGCTCATCACCTGATCCTTTTCTCGCCCCGACAGTGTCAGGCAAACAATGCGATTTTGTTACCATCCCCAAAGAGATGACGCCTGATTCTTTTATCTTGGTATGCGAAATGGCATTATTGTTAAGCAAAGCTGATAGGGTTGGTCTCAGCCTTATAAATTTGCGGATGATGGGTTCTACGCCAAACTTGCGGAGCGAGCGAACCCTCCCATCCTGGATAAGCTTGGTATAAAGCTACACGGCTTTGAGGATTATGTGAAAGACAAAATTGTGACCTTCATGAGTAAGTAGATGTAGATCCCGAGATAGATCGAGTCTACTATGCTGCCTCTCAATGAATACAACGTAGATCCAAGTCAAAGTCATAAGCTGCCTTCATCGTGATTCCCGTCCCATGCCTTCCGAGCACCGCCACACTCCCGATCGCCGCCCCACCTGATTCCATGCAGCAGTGAACCAACCAATCACAGCGCACAACCCTCTTCGACTCTGGCGCGTTCCTTAAACGCGACGGTTGCTCTTGGTCCACGTCGAACAAGCAACTAGAGGCTGCTCTAATCAATGGTCGTCCTGTTCGTGTGGATCCGTGTATGGAACACTGAGGCTGGGCGGTCAAAGGCCATTGTGAACATGGATTCATGTCGTCAATGCTGTACGGTTGTTTGTCCGATCGTCAGTCTGGACAATGCCCTGAATCTCACACATTAGGAAGAGGGCTCAGTATTATGAGGTATCAATGGTGCGTGGACGTGCTACCCATGAAATCTTGTATGCTTATAAAAGAACTTGCTCATTTATAGGTTCGCCGCAGAGGACCGCTCATAGCAACAGATATCCTTCCAACTACTCAATAAACTCAGGTTGCAGAAAATGTCGAAGAAGATCGTATTGGTCAGTGGGGCGACAGGTAATCAAGGTGAGCTAGATTTTTTCAAGTTCAACACCTTCCAACAAGAACGAATGCAGGAAGTGCGCTTGTCAGGGCCCTTCTGCAGCATGGCGGGTATCACATCCGCGCTCTCACGCGCGATACACAATCCGATGCAGCCACGTCGCTAGCTGAGAAAGGGGTAGATGTTGTCCCCGGTCAGCTGAGCGACAAAGACAGCCTTTTGAAGGCGTGTCAAGGGGTTTATGCGGTATGTGACCACCCACGGCTGGCGTTGGAATACGCACTAACTTCGATAGGCCTTCGGTGTCTCTATTCCGTCGACGGGTCCGGGGATTGCCGACGAGAAAGTTCAAGGTCGGAATTTGGTGGATGCATGCAAGGCGAATAACGTGGAACTTCTCGTGTGGTCCTCCGTTCCTGGCTGCAAGGACACTTCTCACGGTAGATTCGCTGTTCCGTGAGTCCCTGGTACCCATGTCGCAACACGATTGTTTCATCTTTGAAATAGTGTTTTCGACGATAAAGCTGAAGTTGAGAAATACATCAAGATTGTTGATCAGCCCGCGATCGTTATTCACCTCGGAGCATTCACCGGGATGTATGCACCGTATCCACTTATCTCGTGCAGTACTGATCTTTTTGAATGTCAGCCTCCTGACTATGGGGGCATTGAAACGAGATAATCACGATCATTCGAAGTTCCACGCGGTAATCCCGTTCGTTGCGCCGGACAGTCGCCAGCCGTACACCTATGTCGAGGAAGATCTGGGCCCTGCGGTCGTAGCTTTGATCAACAAGTGGGAAGACGCTACTTGGAGGAGAGAACTGAGTAAATCCCCAATTCCTCTTGTCTCGTACGATGCTACTGGAAGGGAAGTTGCCGACACTCTTGCGAAAGGTAGCCATTTGTCGTGCTGCATGAGATGGCAAGCTTACGCCTCCGTGTGAGTAGTGACCGGAAAGGACGTTGACTTCGTCTCGGTGCCCGTGGAGGCGTTGCCCCCTCCTGTCAAACCTGTATGGCACCTGTTCGTCTGGAATACGAACCTTGTGAACTTACTTCTTCCTAGCTTGTCGATTGGTGCAAGGAAGATCTTTGGGGCTACGGGCACGATATCCCAGCGGACATCCTTGTCAAGCTGGGCGTCCAGGTCCACACCTTGGAGCACTATGCGAAAGAGAGGATCATTCCCTGGATGAATTCCTTGGATTAGATCCAGATGGCCCTTGTCGCCGAATGAGACCCCTTTAATCTGCGGAAGGTGTTGGTAGAATAGGTCGGCATTAGCAGAGTTATTTGAAGGGGATCTTGTAAGGATGACAGTGTCCAGTTGAGATCGAAACTCGTATGGGATGATGTTGATCATTTGAGAATGGATCGTCCTAAAAATATAGTTTCGGCAGGAACCGTCGGATTCAGACCCACACGCGCACAGAACCCTTGGTAACATC
The DNA here is from genome assembly GCF_000292625.1 of Dacryopinax primogenitus. Taxonomy (NCBI): domain Eukaryota; kingdom Fungi; phylum Basidiomycota; class Dacrymycetes; order Dacrymycetales; family Dacrymycetaceae; genus Dacryopinax; species Dacryopinax primogenitus. The sequence goes on along the minus strand of NW_024467207.1, from coordinate 362,810 downwards.
CATGCGGGACCCAACGGGCCAATCACAGTGGATTATCCTATACCTTGCCATGCACTATCCCGACCTTCAGGGACCCGATGTTCTTGTCCCATATAATTCATAATGGAGGTTGGGATCCGTACATCTCCTACCTGTGACCATGATTCAAGCGCATGGATAATCTCGGCGACCCTACCTGTAATATATGTTCGGGAAGAGCTCGCTGCAGATGACTGGGTTGCCACAGGCTATCTTGTGACAAACCTTTGTTCGTGGAATGTGCTGAGTACTTCATGGATGAGGGACCGGTGTAGGATTGGATATGCTCGAGGAACTGAAACGGCAACTTTGTTTTGTGGACAGCACTGCCAGTCCCTGTCGTTTGCTCGGTTCATCGCTCGCAGTGAATTGGAATGGCAACAGGAACAGCCTCGAGACGACGAACATGGACATCTTGATCTCCCTCAATACTCGTCGCGCCCATGTCTCGTTCCACACTCTGGTCAGCTCCTATAACAAAGCCTAAAGGCTTTCAAGATCTCTTCATTCTCCAATCGCCCACACTGTCTGGTCTCACTGAACACCACATAGTGTAGCTCTGATCTGCTCCTCATGTCGAAGAAGATTGTACTCGTCACCGGGGCAACGGGGAAGCAAGGTACCTGTTTGGGAGTTTGCGGGTCGGGCTGAAGGCTAACTAAACTTCATAGGCGGCTCCCTTGTCGACGCACTCCTCGCTCATGGAGGGTATTCTATTCGTGCCTTGTCTAGGACGGTTGATTCCGTGTCCGCAGCTGCTTTAGCTTCCAGAGGGGTTGAGGTGCTCCCTGGCGACTTGAGCGACAAAGACTCCCTGATGAAGGCATGCAAAGGCGTATACGCTGTGGGTATTCCTTCGATATGTTGATGGACATAGTTTCATTGTTGTCCAGGCTTTTGGGGTCTCGATTCCAGAATTTTTCAGTGGTATTGATGAAGAGGTCCAAGGACGCAATCTAGTTGATGCCTGCCACGCGAACGAGGTCGCTATTCTCGTATGGTCATCTCTTCCAGGCGTGAAAGAAACGTCCGGGGGTAGATATACCACCGTAACGTCCGTTTATTCCATCTTGTTTCTTGAACAAACCATATCTCAAATTTTCTAGGGCATTCGATGCAAAGGCCGAGGTGGAGAAATATATCAAGACCGTTGGCCAACCTGCGATTGTCTTCAGGACGGGAGGCTTCACTTCAAAGTGCGTTCTGAACACGATGTTCCTTCAGTTCTCGAACTAATGTCGCTGCACCAGTCTTCTTCACTTCGGTTCGCTGAAACGCGATGAGAAAGATCCATCGAAGTACCACATATTCCAGCTTTTCATTGACGGCAAAAGCGCCCAACCATGAACGTACGCCCACAAGGATGTCGGTCCCGTAGTTCTCGCCGCCATCGAGAAGTGGGACGACCCAGCCTGGCACGACGAACTCACCAAGTCCCCGATCCCCCTTGTCTCGTACCAGATCACGGGAGAGGAGGCGGCAGCCATCATTTCCAAAGGTATGGTCCAACTCCAAGAGATTTTGGGACACGAACTGATCACCGCTGTAGTCGCCGGCAAGCAGGTCGATTGTATCACGGTTTTCTCAGACCAATTGCCCCTTCCGCTTAAAGAGGTTCGGTTTTGTTTGCATGTGGATGTTCCGTAGCTGACTTCGAATGCAGATGAATCAATGGTGCAACGAGAGGCTGTGGGGCTACGGTGAACACATACCGGTTGACCTCCTTGTCAAGTTGGGGGTTAAGTTCCACACGTTGGACGATTATGCCCGAGAGGAGTTGATTCCTTGGATGAAGTCCCAGGAATGATGGCGAAATATTATCCCGTAGAAAGAATGCCTTGTCGGCTGTACACATCGAATAAGCAGCAGGGGAAATAGAATTTCGTATTGATAATCTGTTGTCGTGACATATATGCTTATAGCATGATTTTGAGACGGAAACATTCGCAGATGTTCTGGCAACAGTGATAGACCGTGGTTTTGGTCGGGACAATTCGGGGTCGAGCTCATTTTCCGTATCCCATTTCGCTCGTGCTCATAGGTTCTTTGCTCCAAAGAGGTCCATCCTCCAGCATGGTGACGAAGGTCTGTTTCTAGGATCGACTATACGAGATCCTGCAGATATTGGTCGAGATTTGCATTGTCTAGAAAGAAATCGACCACATTGTCCCTTTCCCGAACGATCTTCCTGTGCAGGATTACAGATGTACGAGACAATGAAGACGAATGAACGAGCATTTGATTTGAGCCCAGGCGAACAAAGAACAGCAGGAAACAGGGTGGCAGGGAGCTATGCGACAAGATCTGGTCGATATCCTGGTCAAGCTGGGCGTCTAGTTCAATTGGCCAGATGACAGTGCGCGAGAGGAGATCATCCCTTGTGGTGTATACAGTGAGCGATGAGAAGAAGATACGTTTGCCAGTGTATGGCAAGGATCCGATCGTCATCCTGCACCGGACTTTCCCGCTTCCAAGCCCCAGACGCATCGCAAGATGACTCGTCAACAAGAAGACCACCGGGACAACAAAGCCAGGGACAATAACAGCAGCGCCGGGTTTCTGTCGTCTTGTTGCCGCAAGTATTTTCGTTGAATATTGATGGTTGATGGAATGCAGAAGAATGAGCCTTTGTTATGTACAAGCGCAGAAAAGCTTATTAGCGACCGTCTAAGCTGATGTATGCAGGTTCGATGCGCCTAGACGCGACTAAAGCTGCTGAAACAAACACGCCAAGAGATGTTCAGTCGCTTTTCAAATTGTTCAGGGCTGTGCCGGCGAGGCTCCAGTCAGCGGTGGACTAGACCCCAGCCACCCCAAGACAGCTATTTTCCCGTTTTGGAAAGGCCTCGAGTGTAAGACTGCGAGACAATGAGTTGGGCAGAGGGTCAACGTAGCACACGACTGTGGTTCTCGTCATCAGATGGAAAACCTACTGGTTGGAATTCTATGCGCGTACCAATACTATGGATCACAAATCACATCAGCTATTTGCCACCACCGAATCCATGGTTTACTATAACCATCACGGTCCGAATGTTTACCAAGGCGTTGATTCTGCTGAGCACCTCTGTCGAGGGGATGGGCTTGACTAATGGGAATACCGAGTGGCTGCTTCGTTGTTCCCATGTTCTCAATCGGCGCATCGCAACCTATATCCAACCAGCCGGGGAATTCCGAGCATGTGCGAAAAACGTGAAGATAGGAAATAATGCATACCAGACCCTAACCGGGATTGTAGTATTTATCCGGAACCAATCATATTGCCTGGCCAAACACGAGGAGGTCAGAGGCTTCCGAGGACCACCGAAACTCTTCTCCATTGCCTGCATAGGACACGTACGCCGAGATGGGCCGGAAAGCTTGACTACAAAGCATCTGTACAGAACAGGAGAATGTGGGTCTGGCCGCGACACGCGCCGATTGGTTTGCAGTGCGCTGGCAGATCTCCTAAAAGCCGGTTCGGGTTCAAGAGAAGCCGGAAAGGGCGCGAATGATTGATTCTGCATCAGCGCAACCGCTGTGGGGCTAAGATAATCGGTAGTGGTGTAATCGCCCAAGCCCGGATGGGGGCGAGTGCAGTGAAGCTGATTGCATATATCATCATGAAACCGCTGAAATGCACCGCTTACCGCCGCGTAACAGACACCTTCACGGCGAGCAGAGATAAACAACCAAGGACGACTGGTACTGCGGACATAGAAGAGGCGCACTGCGCGCCCAGGTCTATGTGCCTCTTGTAGACGAAGTCATGGGACGCATAAGTGCGTGCGCGCAGGTGCATCTTAGAAGATGGTGCCGTAATACCGGGAAAGGTGTGTGTCGCGGCTGTGGTTGACGCGTGAGAGCACTGGTTCGTATGGAGCGCAGATCGCACCACTAGGAGATGATATTTAGAATGGATATCCAGGTAGTTCATGATAGGAGAGCAGGGGACTGTATAGTTCGGGATGAAGAGGTGATTATTGTAACCGGAAGAAAAGGGGGAGGTAAACAATGGAAAAGCGGAAGGGCAGTGTTCGGGGTCCTGGGTGATAAAACGAAAAGGAATGGATAACCGTATTGGGCCTCGTGGTGTCCGCACCACTCGTTCTCTTCGCCTCACAGCACACCGCCAGTGCGTCGCTTCCGGCCGCATCTCAACCGGTCGACCTCCTCTTAACAGAGAGGGCGTCCTCGCTTTCTCTTGTCTTCATTACTACTCCATATATACCCAACAAACCTCATGGTCAACACCCCATTATGCACACCTCATCCTATCGTCACCCTATCCCAACACTTTATACCCCTCCCTCCTCTCGACCTCGATCAGGGACTCCCTCTTCCTCCTACATGGCATCTGCTGCTGGCGTATCCCACTCCCAGGAACATTCACCGACCTATGGCAATGACTACGTCAAAGAAGCATTGGCTGAGGTGGACCGTGTGCAGGTGATTGCAGATGTGGCGAGGAAGAATGGTGACTTCGAGAAAGTGTATCGCAACTATGTCAAGGCTGCCACCATTATTCGTCAGCTGTTGGAACCCGAGTACGAGCGGAATATGTCCGATCGTCTGAGGACTAGCCTCATCAGGGTGAGTTAGAGTTGGTATCAGAGGGACTTCACCAGATATGGGCGAAAGCCTAGATGATGTTGGGTGGGATGACAAGGTTATGGAAAGAAAATCGGCTGTTGGCCGCATTCGCAAGCGAGGGTATCCGTATGGGGCATAAATGTGCACGCACAGACTGCTCCCTCATCACCATGAGATCGGTGCATATATTGTCCCATGTTTTATTGTGCTCTTGACGAACTTACTAAGCCTTTTCTTTTAGACCATCAACGGTCTCGATAAGTGGTTGTACGAGTACGACAAATCACCCGAACGCCGACATGACCGCGTCCACGAGTGGGTCCCAACAGAGAGGATAGATGGTTCCCCTGCGTTCGATGCACGCATGCGTCGCGACGAAGTCGAGGCTCGTGCACGTGTACGAAGTGACAACAATCGGGACCATCTGCGAGAGAAGAATTTACTCGAAGGAGATGACCACGACATGGAGCGCATGCAGGCCAAGGAGATGTTGAGGGAGAGAAAGGAGGCCGAAGCCAGTGAAAGGGCAGACATGAAGAAGAAACGCGACAGGGAACGCGGTCGAGAGCGGAAATCGAAATTGGAAGGAAGACGAGACTATATGCCTGGAGGAGACGACTCCTTTGCCGACTTTCCTGCCTCCTCTTTTGCTCCCCCTCCGGTTTCGACCGCGTCGTCGGACGCAACTATTCGCCGCGAGAAGAGCGTGAGCCGCAAAGCGTCCCTCCGCGGTGGCAAGGAAAACGTTGATTATGTTCCACGCTACTCACTACACGACAGTTGTAGCATGCCTAGCCAACCTATCCCTCCTCTCACACCAGATAAGACCCCCGAGCAAGCAACGGATGGCTCAAAGGACTCGACACCACAATACCCACCGCATATATCCGATGAATCCTATATGCGCGGTCGTTCTCTTGACCATGATCCTGTGCGCCGTGCTGCACCTCGCGGTGGAAGCGCCATGCCTTCTCCTCCGGAAGAAAGGACGTCCTACAGCGTGAAGGTCTCCCGCCAAGCACCAGCAACAGAGCAGAACCAGTTGTTGCAGGACCCTCCCCTACCAATAACTGCACCGCAATGGGAACACGAAGCCTGGGTGAAACGCAACGGGCCGAAGCTGCCACAGCGTGTTGCAGCTTTGACAGGAGCCGGCAGTATGCGGCAGTCATCGGGTGCGGGGGACGACAACCCGTTTGTCGTCCGCGGGACTCCTCCAACTTCCTCTTCCCGTTCGAAGGAGCGGTACACCGAGAGTCCTAAAGCAGCCGAAGCGGCGCTCGACCCCGGCGCACATCATCTGAGTCGCCGAGCTTCTAGCTCTCAACGTGCTTCCAGTCTACCGGTGGAAATGCCTTCATCTGGAAAATCGACGCCTTCAGTGAAGACGCCGGTACGAGGCTCGACTGTGCCAACAACACTCCCCAGCCAGAAACTCTCCCCTGTCGGCATGGCATGGGATGCTGTTCCGGCTTTGAAATCCCCCCCGCTGACCGGCTCTAGATCAAGAGCCTTGGGTCCGCATCGTCACGACTCTCTGCGGGACAGCAATCCCGTCACCCCGAACCGCCAACGCAGTGGATCCACTTCTGAAGTATCTCCTGCTCCAGCAGGCACGGTGAAAGGCAGGGGCGAAGCGTGGACCGCGCACAAATATTCCTTCCCTCATCAGCAATCGCCGTATGGCAAATCCAAGGACAGTGGCACACCGTTGCTATCGAATTCCGTCGATCGTAAAGTCATCAAACCCCCTGAAGACTCTGCTCTATTCAACAGCAGTCCTGGCGATCTTGTCAAGATGCCCCAAATGCCCTTTGGAGCTGCAGCACCGCAAGATCCAAACTACTGGCGCCTGCCATCCTATGAGCGACCCGTGCAACTTCAAATGCCGCCTCCCAGATACGGATCATCCAGGCTGCGAGCTGTTCACCTCCCAGCTAACTACATGACATCTTTCCTTGAAGGAATTGCCGGCAACCGAAGGGCTGGTCTCGAAACGGTTGCTCTTTTACTTGGAGTTCTGGACAAAGTAAAAGATTGTTACTGTATCACTACTCTTCTTTTTTCCCCTCAATCTTCTCATCCTCAACAAGCTCGTATCACTGACGAGGAGGTGGTCGTGGATTACTGTGAGAGATTGGGTGCAGAAGTGGTGGGAGTAGTAAGCGATGTCGCTTTGAGATCAAGACTATCACACTGAATTCTATTGACAGATGCATTGGAGTTTTGCGGGCCCTAAGAGCGCTGTGAATTCGTTCACTGGCTCTGATCTACATATGCTCTATCGATACCAAAGCGTTATTCCTGAGACCATCGGAGTTGCAGTGACGACCCGCCCCGAAGATGCGGGCAAGGCAGTGTACGTGCCTGTATGTCCATGAAAAACATTCATCTGACAAGCTATACAGGCATCTTATGCGTGCTCTCAGTGCACAGGCAATGCAAGACATTGCTCACTGCAACGATGACACGCCATATCACTTCCACGGCGAAGTGCACGAGGTTTTCGAGGTACGCCATTCCGATCACGCTCAGCAAACATGACACTGAGCGCTATGCAGTCCCGTCCGCGTGGCAATCTCATCCATGTAGCTGTTGACGACAGGTTGCTGCTTCACGTGGAAGATCTGCGCACATGATATCCATCAGTCATGATACCAATTCCTCTCAGTCTCACAGAAGCTCGTGGACACTTAGGTCGAACAAACTAATATGGATGTGTTCCTGTACCATGCACACGACTTTCACGAATATGTAGAATAGCATATTGCAATGGATACGATTTTTTGCTTGACGCATATGTTACCTGTATTCAGATAAGCGTTCCAGATAGTGAAACGTCAAACTCATCGGTATATCACTCGCCCGCCCATGCAGACGGTGTAAGGGTCTAACGCTCCCCAGTCGTCAGTTTTGGACGTTGCCGTCGTCAACATGTCCGGCCACGGCCCGTCGGCTGAAGACGTGCAAGAAGAGCAAGCACATTTCCGCCAGGTGGTAACGACCTTCCGACAATACAGGCAGTATTCAGTACGCACCCTATCATACCTCCTACGCTATCTCACCGTGCATGCTTGCAGTTGTCGGCAAACATCCGTCGCCGAAAGGACTTCTACTCGCTACCCCTTCCGCACCAGAAGCTGCTTCGAGAGGTTGGGTGGTACCAGAAGCTAGGAGATGTGGACGATGCTATCCTAGTCAATGCAGACTTCTTGGAGCAGATCGTGGATGATACAGAGATCTTTGCTGGGTCTGTCGACGATCTGGAGGAAGCGTCAACGGGCGGCGAGCAGGAGGAGGCGAGTTCGTCTGGTGAGTAGGCGCATGATGTTTCCATCATCCTTTCTGAATAATGTATGCAGATGCTCACCCCCATGCTGAACACACGCACGAACATGGCGCCCATGGGCACTCGCATGGCAGACACTCGCACGGACACGCGCACACACACGAGCGTGTGGTTGGCAGTTCCTCTGTGCCCGCCCACGAACACCGGCAGAAGGTGTCCGAACCGGATATGGATAAACTGAGGAGTACGTTGAAGCAGTTCGTGAGGGATTGGAGTGCCGAGGTATGCACTCTATGGGGTGTGTTGGTAAGTGGGTGGCTGACTGGAGTGCAGGGAAAGAAGGAAAGGGATGAACAGTACGAGCCGATTTTGCAGGCATTGGAGGAGCATTTTAAGGATATACCGGAGGATGGTCGGTCAGTGTATGCATTCCAGTCTAAGCGTCTGTATATAACCCGGCAAGCAGGTCCGATATTCAAGTTCTCGTACCTGGTGCGGGATTGGGTCGATTGACATGGGAGGTCGTTAATCGCGGATTTTCGTGTCAGGGCAATGAATTCTCCTACTTTATGGTGAGGGTTCTTTTACTTCCTGTCTTGTCGACTTACAGCGGTATCAGCTTCTCTCGTCCTTCTTCATGCTCAACCGGTCCCCGGAGACCAATAAATGGACAATATACCCTCACATCCACTCCCTGTCTAACCTTCAGAGCGAGGCATCTCTTCTGCAGCCCATCATGATTCCGGATGTACTCCCTGGAGAGCGAAAACAAGGACCTGATTTTTCGCAGGTTGCGGGTGATTTCGAGGAAGTGTACGGCTTGGGAGCCCGAGATCAGGCGGAGGCGTGGGACGCTGTCCTTACGTGCTTCTTCATCGATACGGTACATCATTCCATCTTGATTCTTAACAAAACCTGATTATTCTGGCTATAGGCGAAGAATATTGTCTCATACCTGGAGATAATACGGCATCTCCTAACGCCGGGAGGAGTCTGGATTAACTTGGGTAACCGCACCTCCTCCAAATTAGGTTCGGTTCTAAGCTGGATGTTTTAGGTCCTCTTCTCTGGCACTTCGAGAACAACAGCACAAAAGACGTATCTATAGAATTGAATCTAGCTGAAGTTAAGGTACTTGCAGAGAAGATGGGGTTCAAGATCGAGGTTTGTGGTTCGCTCATTTGTGTCCAAAAACAAGTCTTGACTCGGTTCGGTTTATAGAACGAAAGAATGATTGAAACAACCTATGTTGGTCATGAGGATGCAATGCTTCATCATGTGTACAATTGCGCATTTTGGACCGCTACAAAAATCAAATGAATGTAATTGTAGATAGTTTATAGAGACATCGAATTCACAACATCCACTCAAAGTAGTGTTGAAAAACAAGTGACGCGATACCGTGAATCCTGGTGGCGGACTTTCGCGTCGACAACGCGCAGACTTCCGTCAACGACCACCATTGTTCTTCGAGTTCCTCACTGCTCTCCAACCTCTGGCCAACGATGTCAGTATTTGGTGAGCGACGACACCATAGAATGAAGACATTGAATGCTTAAATTTTGCTTCAGGTCAACCACTTGGATCGACTCAACCTGCAGCAGGGACGAACGCGTTCGGGCAGCCTGTTCAACAACAACCTGCAGTTGCTGTGTTCGGTCAACCACAGCCGACGACCGCCGGAACTGGGCTATTCAGTCAGCTTCAACCACAACAGATTACCCAGCAGCCTCCTAGTTTGTTGAGCCGACTTGGAGCTGCTACCACTACTTCAACCTCAACACCCGGATGGGGTCAACCGAGCACGAGCACGCAGCCTGCAGCTGGGACGGGCAGTTTGAGCCCATTTAGTAACTTCGCTGCGAAACCTGCCGCGACTGGGTGGGGCCAATCCACCAACACACAAGTACCGACGTTCTCCCTGCAGCCTCCAGCCGGCCAAACTCAGCAGGGAACCAATACGTTCGGCCAGCCTTTGTCTTCCTTTTCGCTTAGTGGCAGCACCCAACAACAACAACAGCCATCTACGTTCGGTACTCTCGGTCAGCAGCAGCAACCTCAGCAACAAAAGCCTGCGTTTCAATGGCCCGCAGCCGCCACGTGGGGTGAGCGGCTGTCTGTCAACAGTCTCTTATCACAGTTGCTCATTCACCTTTTTTTGCAGGGCAATCCACCCTCGGTCAATCGCAACCTCAGCCGGCTCAGCAGCAACCCTTAGGCGTATCCCAGCTCAGCATCCAGCCTGCAAACCCTCTGTTGGCTTCCCGCAGCACTGGGCTAGTTGGTAGGCTACACCAACCAGAGAAGACGCTTGAGCAGAGGGCGACTGAGATTGCGGAGGCGTGGAACCCGCAGTTGACAAAGTGCAAGTTCAGAGTGCGTCACTCCCATGTTCGATCTCTTGGCTGTGCACTGAAGTTCGCCTAGCACGTCTTCTACAATGTACGGACTGCGCAAGAGATGGGCGTAGATCCTGCTAGACCAGCGAACGTTACCGAGGAGGAGTGGCAGAACGCACTGCGTATGAATCCTGATCCTCAGAAGTGCGTACATGCAGCGCGGACGAAGCTGTTGTCCTGATGTGAGACAGCCTATACCCTGTTGTTGTGTCTGGATATCATGCCCTCAGACAACGACTGTTTGAGCAGGCGCAAATGGCCAACGCTCAGACTGTTAAACTAAAAGTAAGCTTGAGTGCTTCCAATCTCATACAGAACTAATCTTGGCCCCGCCAGCAACTAATCGAAAAGATCGACGAACGGAAGAAACTGTACTCCCTGCAATCCTCCGTCCGGATCCAGCAATCTCAGCTCATCGAGACGTACCTGCATCATCGTATTCTCGCTATCTCTGCTCGTCTGCACCTGCTCATGCCCGATTTGCGAACCAAGCCCATTTCTCCCGAGGAAGAAGCTTTGGCCACTGCCCTCCAGTCCCTAGACGCGGAGATGAACAGTGGCACAGGAAGTGGGCGTATGAGAGGAAAGGTGAACGAACTTTGGACAGCGCTAGGAGCATACAAAGCCATGAAAGAGAGAGATATTCGTGACGGGGGCAAGGATTCCCGCGAGTGGGTCGTGGCCGATGAGCAAGGCTTTGAGGATATGAAGCGGGTATGTGAAGCTAAATTCCATTTAGGCAACACGTACTCATTTGAACAGGTTCTGGGAGATCAATATCGTGCGCTGGAATATATCACCAAGCTTCTTGCAGTGGATGACTTCGATGTGGATCATATCAGAGCAGAAGGGTATGGGATCCGGAGTCCGACACAGAGCTGAAGATCTGCATACAACGGCGTTTGCCATCTTTGTATTGATTCTCAACTTGATAACTCATACCTTGTCCCACGACATGAATACCTAATAACCGTACAGTTTCGTAGAGTGCATCAAGATATACTAGACTAGTTCAGCAGTGAGGGTAAAACCAAGGAGTATTATGAAACATTATGTTTGGCAGTCACGCCCTGTTACACCTGTTCCGTTAGAGCCTCTTCCACTTTGGTTTCAATCTTGTTCCCGTGGTGGAATGGGTCAACCACAGTTGACGCGAACTTCCTAGCCGGCACCTTCCTCTCGAACAGTACATCCAGCTCACCATATGTCCTTCCCTTCGGTTCTGGCAGCCTGAAATAGCACCAAACCAAACACAAGAAGCAACTACCACCCCAGAAGAATCCTGCCTTGCCTTTCCAGTTCCACGCAGAGGGGTTGAACATGTACGGGGCGAGGACAGAGACGACAATACCGACGATGTTATATACGTTGCGAGAGATAACAATGCTCTTGGCGCGGAGGCGGGTACTTGGGATTTCCGCGACAAGGGAGTAGCACACGGGCCCGACGGTCGAGTCGTAAATGAAGGTATACACAAGGACTAACGAGGCAAGCGCCCACTTTGCCGCGTCTGCCGTGCCGAGCGCGAGGAAGCCAACGACGAGCATGAGCACGGTCATTACCGCGAGTCCCCCGATGTAAAGCGTTCTTCGCCCGAACCACCCCATCAAGAACCAGCTAGATATCGTGCCTACCATGCCGATCGCATACATAATGATGCTGAAGTCGTAGGCGAAGTCGGTCGCGAGGCCCGCCTGCTCGAAGAAATACGTCGAGTATGACATGAATACGTTCCCGCACAGAGTTTGGATCGCCCATGTTACTGCGCCGATTTCGCTCCTACGCAGATCACTGCCCTTGAAACAATCCCAGTAGGACGTTCCCGCTGTGATCTCCCTCTCATGCTCATTTGTATAAATCATCATCGCCACGGTGGCGGACGCATCAAATGGTACGCCGGATGATTTGCGTGTGAGCCGGCGGAGGACATGTTCGGCTTCAGCGACTTTTCCGTGGCGGACAAGCCACCAAGGCGATTCGGGTGCGAAGAACACGCCGATACAGATGAAGACAGGCCAGACCCACTGGATGGCGAAGGGGATACGGTAGGCCCATTCGTCCGTTCTGCTGAGTAGGGCACGCAGGATGCCCGAGGATATGAGTTGGCCCAGTACCCAGCACAAATTCACGTATGTTGTCAGGTAAGCGCGCAGCACGACTGGGCAAACTTCGGCAGCGTAGGCAGTGGTGAGCGTCTGGAAGACACCCCAGGGGATCCCGCATAGAATCTCGCCAAAAAGAAGGGCGGTAGTATTGGGTGAAAATACGTTAATGAAAATGAACCCGATGACTGCGATCAAAGAGGCCATCATCACCTTGCGATAGCCGTAGTGTTCGGAAACGATGCCGTTGATGAAAAGGCCAAGGATCTCGCCGATCTGGGCACCATTCGACAGGCCGGATTGCCACGCCGCGGTTACTTGATAGGAACCATCGGACTGGAGGACGCCATACTTGCGCGCAAATTGGGGGTAGGCGTAGAACGAGCCGAGGAGATTTGTGTCGTAACCTTCCATGATGACGGCGGTGGAAAGAAGGATGGACCAACCAATCGCCTTCGGGTACAAGCGAACCGCCTGACCAAAGGTCATCTTGTGCTCAGCTACCGTCGCAGCCGCTGCATCGATAGCGATACCAGACAGGTCGGGAGGGATTGTTTGGGAAGTTTGCTCGTCTTTCTCGCCTTCCATGTGCGGACTGTTGGGTTGTTCATCTGGCTGCATCGCAACGATTCCAACAAGGTCATCCTGTTTAGTGGCCATGGCAGAATTCTGGGAATCGACTCTTCTAGCGGGGAGAGTGTGAGTGAAGAATACAGATAAAGGTAAATGAATGACCTCCAAGGTTATTGACTGGCTGTGATGTTCGTTCTATTGCAAGAGAGTGGGAAATTTCTCGTTTGGCGGACGAGCAACACCTGCCGATTTGCCCATGTGACACCTGTAATGTACCTCAGTCGTACGCCGACACCTTGGAATTATTCTAACGCTCACTAGGCGATCAAAATCAACATATGATTCGGAAATGTCGGCGAATCCCGAGGTTCAAGGACCGCTCGCAATCACAGCCTTGTGCGCACTTGTCTACGTCAAAAGAGGAGCGGCAGCTAGCAGGACGCTCATGACAAGGTGCCATAACATATTCTTGCAGATTCTGTCCTCTTTGGTGGCACTATTGACCACGTGAATCGGACGACTTGCCATAGTGGTGACAGGAGAATGAATGCACCAGAATTGCATCAGCGGTCTAACTTCTCGGCAAGCACTCATCAGCGTCTTGTAGTCTTTTGATGTAGTTCACCGAGCCGCTCTCAATACAGGGATACTGGTCGCAGCTTGGCTGGAGTGCCATTTGACCACGGGCCAACAAACAAGAGACACGCAGAGTGTACGCTTGTAATAGGGACTGAGACGTGATATCATGGTGAGGAACCTAGCCGGAAAATCGTCCGGAGCCGAATCCGGCGCTTGTAAGTGTTCTTTGGTCTTTTCAGGTATGGTACGTATGCTCCTGCAGGACTCCAAAGCGATCACTCGAGGCCGATGACCAAACCCGCATAAGGCTTGAGGTGTAAATATAAGCTGAAGAGCCTCTCATGGATACCTTGTCAGTTATGAGCAATCACAGGCAGGGATAACAGGTTTTCCGACTGTCCTATTGAGAATCTTTCGCCGAAATCTCCGGATCAGAAGGCCACGCCGTCTCAGTAAGTTGCGGACTTCCTGTTATAGCTATGCCCTTCAGATCCAGCACTGAACGGCACAACGGATATATCCCTTACGTGTAGCTCTGCCACCATTTAATATATCGAGTCCGTGTTTGAGTGGTGTTCTGATCTAATTGAACATGCTAGCCTCGAGCAGTACAATCTATCGCCGGTCGGTAATACTAAGCCGTATTCATCAAGGCAACGACATGATCCTTCACGTAGTCCTCAAAGGTGTGGAATTGAACACCCGCTTTGACGAGGATATCAGGAGGGATACTTCCAGGGTAGGTGTAGTATCCGTCTGCTTGCCATTTGTACAGCTGATATCAAGATGAGCTTCAACATTGTCTAGTACGAATGGGAGGAGGGAGGACGTACAGGAATGGTAGGAGGGAACGCCGTGTCAGTCGCGACGTAATCAGTCTGTTTGCCCGTCACTGTCCGCTCTGTCAGTGACCAAACACAGTCATATCCACATTTCATACCGCGTTGAATAGTCTCTGCCATCTCCTTCCCGGTGATCCTGTACGAGCAAAGCGGGATAACCTCCTTCGTGAGTTCTTCCTTCCAACCCGGCTCTTCCCACGTCTTTCACCACGTACGTGCAGGTGAGCACGACGTCTGGCGCTGCGAAAGGATACAGAACGTGCCATTTCGACGGGTCGGACTTGTCTTGCTTCAGCTGGTGCGGAAGGCTGAGAGCGGTCAGATACATCCATGCGAGCAAGGCGCATACTCACTTTTCAGCAAAGCCGCCAGTGCTGAAGATCACACTCGGCTGGCCGGAAGTTGCGATATACTTGTCCACCTCGGCCTTCTCGTCAAATGCACGAACTTCGGTATGTTTGCCCTTGGACGTCTCCCTCGCGCTGGGCAGGGACGACCAGATAAAGAGAGAGACGTTGTTGGCCTTGCAGGCGTCGACCATGTTTCGTCCCATATCGGTCTCGCTATCAGCGGTGTGGGATATTGTCAGCCCAAATACCTGCTGAAGGTCAGCGGATAACTCCCAGCTCCATCAGTTATGGACCGACAGCATATGCGCCTTGGAACGCCCTGATCAACGACCCCTTGTCGTTCGGGTAGGCTTCGACAACCTCCACACCCAGGGCAGCAAGAGCCCTCGAAGACGGAGACGCAGGATCACGCGTGAGAGCGCGGACAGCGTACCCTCCATGGTCAAGAAGGGCGCGGACGACCGAGCCCCCTGCATGAGGTTGAGTACTTTTCGTTCGTGAGAAGAAGATCGTACCTTGCTGGCCAGTAGCGCCACAGACAACAACGAGTTTCTTAGACATGATAGTTCGCAGTTCAATATCGGCTTTTGCAGAGTACGAGTCCTGTGACTGGTTGGTTGAACTTCCTCTCCCCCAGACGTCAAGGTATTTATACGTACCCAGGTACAGATGACTCCAACAGATCAGATAACATGTTTCTTCTTCAAGTCATAGTTCCTAGCAAGGCAGGTGCCGGTAGACCAACGCCGAATCGGCGGACCCACGCATCCAGACGTCATGGGCCCAGGCAGAAGTTGTCTCAAAACAAGATAGATCTCATTCCAGAGAGATATAACTCCCGATCTCCAGACACAAGCAGGTCGTTGTTGTTGTGCCCGGACGTCCTACGTGCTCCACCAGAAATCGTGGTGTTGAAGAACGATTTCTGCCAGGGTTTCCGGAGCCGCGTGGAATTCCTAACGAGCCCCTATCTTTCGGAAGCAATCCCTGGATTAATCAGGCCGCGCGAGCTTTTGTTTGCCCGGAACGGCGGAGAAGCGGCTTCCGAAGAGCCACTCATTGACAGACTATTGAGAATATATTTTCTTCTTGTCCTGAGTCAATACACGCCTCGCACTATTCTCTCACTAGAGACCGTAAGGAAAGCCACCACGTAAGAAGGAAGGAAACCATCACAGCAGGGAACAGGAAGCTAGATATGTATACAACCCTCACCCCTGACAACAGTCCGAAGTTCACGCCTTCTTCGCCGCCGTCTTCTTCTGGCTCGCCTCGACCTTCTCCTTGATCATATCCACGACGCTGGGGTCAGCGAGCGTGGACAGATCACCGAGCTGGTCTCCCTCGCCAGCGACGATCTTGCGCATGATACGGCGCATGATCTTCCCCGAACGCGTCTTGGGCAGATCGTTGACGATGTAGATCTTCTTTGGTGCCGCGAACGGGCCGATCACCTTGCGAACCTGGAGAGTGAGCTCCTTCTCGAGGCCTTCCTCGTGCTTCGGGTCGTATTCAAATTCACTGATTTTCAGGGTCAGAAAGTGGGGCCTCGGGGCAGATTGAAAACTCACGGTTTGAGCGTGACGAACGAGTGGACGGATTGGCCGGTCAGCTCATCGGGAGTACCGATGACCGCGGTTTCCGCCACACCGGCGTGCAGAATAAGCGCAGACTCGATCTCAGCGGTGGACAGACGATGGCCGGAGACGTTGATGACATCATCAACACGACCACGAATCCAGATGTACCCGTCCTTATCACGGGCGGCACCGTCTCCTGTGTAGAAGAAGCCCTTGTACGGCTTCATGTACGTCTCGAGGTAGCGCTTGTGGTCCTCAAAGACGGTACGAGCGATGGATGGCCAGGGTGCCTTGAGCGCGAGGACACCCTCGACGTTGTTGCCCTCGAGCAACTTGCCAGACTCGGCGTCGAGGATAACGGCCTCGATACCGAAGAACGGGACGGTCGCCGACCCAGGCTTAGTATCGATAGCACCGGGGAACGGCGTGATGCAGATCGAGCCGGTTTCCGTCTGCCACCATGTGTCGACAATAGCACATTGCTTGCGGCCGACGAAGTCGTTGTACCAGTGCCATGCCTCCGGGTTGATAGGTTCGCCGACAGAGCCGAGAACACGCAGGGAAGATAGATCATAGCCCTCGACGTGGTGTTCACCGAGACGACGGAGTAGGCGGATGGCAGTAGGTGCGGAGTAGAACTGGGTGATCTTGTGCTTGTCGACGGTCTCCCAGTAGCGAGATGGCGTGGGATAAACAGGAGTAGATTCGAAAATACTAGGTGTGTGATCAGATAGATGGACGAGATCCGAAACAACGGAACCCACGTGGTCGTGATACCATTAGCCAAGGGGCCGTAGATAATGTAAGAGTGGCCAGTGATCCAGCCAATGTCGGCCATACAAGCGAACCGATCGTCGGGATGGATGTCGAAGACGTACTTGACCGTCAGAGCAGCGCAGAGAGAATAGCCACCGGTGGTGTGAACGACACCCTTCGGGCGACCAGTGGAACCAGAAGTCTATATGCACCAAATCAGCAGCATATCAATATCGTAAGTCATGCCACTTACGTAGAGAATGAACAGCGGATCTTCCGAGTTCATGATTTCAGGGGGGCAGTAGGCCGGGACCTTCAGGGCGAGCTCGTCCCACCACTTGTCCCTTCCCTCGGTCCAAGGGACCTTGTTCCCAGTCCTCTTAAGGACGAGCACGTGCTCAACCGAAGGGCATTCCTTGATGGCAGCATCAACGATCGCCTTGGTGGCAATCGTCTTACCGCCACGCTTGCCCTCGTCAGTGGTGATGACGACGCGGCTCTGACAATCTTGCACACGGTCGCGCAGAGCTTCTGCAGAGAAGCCAGCAAACACCACCGAGTGGACAGCACCGATACGCGCGCAAGCGAGGAAGGCAGCAGCCGCCTGCCAGGTCATAGGCAGGTAGATGGATACAGTATCGCCCTTTTTGACGCCAAAGTCTTTGAGGATGTTGGCAACCTTGCAAACCTCGCGAAGCAGCTCAGCGTAGGTGACATAGCGCCCCTCACCAGGCTCATCAGCCTCGTAGATGATAGCAACCTGAGTTCAAGCGCCATCAGTAGAGCTTGCAGAAGCATGTGCTCGGCAGAATTCACCTTATCCGGGTGTTTGAACGCCCACCTATCTACACAGTTGTAGGAAGCGTTCAAACCGCCCTCAACGAACCAGGCGACGTCGCCGTGCTCGAAACCACCCGTGCGGACGGTCTTGAAGTCCCTGAACCAGTAGAGGGTCTCCCTAGCCATCTTAAGGCGCATATATGAGCTCACTACTGGGCGAGTTCTGAACTAAGGGTAAACTGACCTTGGCCCACCACTCATCACTGTGCACACCAACGGTCTTAGCGTGCTCCTTCTCGTAATCCTTCCTGTGCGGCCCTACATGCGGCTTGGGGTTACCCTTTGCGTGCATGCGGGGTGCGACGGGGTGTGAGTCAACCTCGTTGGGATCGTGGTGCTCCATTGTTGGTTTCTTTGGTAGCCTGTGTCGTGCGACTGTACAAACCAGATGGTGTGGAGCAAGCAGGGTGAGGTAGGATACGATGCAGGAGGGAAGGCAGAGAAGGATGAGGATGAGACGAGGAGGGGGGCGGAGGAGGAGGAGGAGAAGGGATGCGGGGCTGGCACGTCGGTGATGCGGGAGCCTTTGAATGGTTGCGGAAGAGGGGGATGGCCGCATGACGAAGTACAACCCGAAGAGGGCGTGAGAGCTGGGCTGTGGGTCCCCCGTCTCCCCGTTCTAAACTTGCTTCCGCTTGCGGGGAAGACACGCCCAAACGCACCCGTAAAGAGCGACGGAACCGAGCCAAAATGTGACCATGACCGTCACAAGGTACAGTTCATATCCCCCGGTCTGTTCCGACTGGTCCAACGCCATCATCTTCCCTCATCAGAATCTCATACACATTCAACTTTCTCACAGCCACGTCCGGCGTATGAGGCAATTCATCCGATTACCCCGTATGCCGAGCGTAAACAAGTTGACGTCCGCATTGCAACATTGCGGGGCAAAAAGCAGTTTTCATTCATTCTCGCGTCCGCCCGCCTCACTCACAACGATCGTCGATCGGCATTCGCCTCGGCGCATTCCATTCGCTCCCGACTCGACCCGGCGGTCGGGAACCCTTTGGCCCCAGAAACCCTGAGCCGATATGTCATTCCCGACTCTGGGGGTCTGTGATAAGGCACCAACCCACAACCCTGTTCCGCCGAAAGGGGCGCGTCTCTCCGCACTCCGCAACTTTCGCTATCTTCGCACCCCGCCCAGATGATAGCCGCGACGCCCTCGAGCTCCCTCACCCCATTTATTGCCTGTTTTGTCCCACAGTGAGCACACTCTTCGCGAACCCCTTGGCAGCGGGGAAAACAGGAACGACGAACACATACCTGCACGAATAGATTCGGCAGCACGAACACCTCCTCCTGCGCCCATTTACTTACCACCGGCAAAACGCTCGCCAGTCGCGCCCCCTCTGCCCCACCTTTCCCCGCATCGGCACGCCTAAGCCTAGGCTCTAATGCGGAGAAGCACGCCCTGGTCGCACAATCAAAACACTCTCCAAGAACAGTATCCATGTCGGACGTGGCAAGCAGGGATGCCGTCTCGGTAAGGAGATGCTGTAGATAGGGTTCCAGCTCGGGTGGTGAGAGCCCATTTTGAGACAGCACGTAGGATGCATCTGCCGCAGTGGAGGGCAGCAGAATACTTAGGAAACTATCCGCGACCAGTTAGCCTACGTTTCTTCCCGAGATAGTAGAAAAGTATGGCGACATACTTTACTCGTTTCGTCCGTTCTTCTGCATCGAATTCGACGCGTTTCCGCACTTCCTCTATGAGTCTCTCCACCTCTTCCGGTCGCAGCCGTTGTCGGGGTGAAACCCTGCTCGGCATGTCAATGCGTCGAGGCCGAACCGTCTTTGGGGGACCACTCACGGTTCGAAAACGGCCTCGACCGCTTTTCGCACCCTTTCCCCAACCTCCTTCCACCCAACGTGCAACAGCCACCAAGAGAAGGTGAGATATCGTCTTTCAAGTTCAGGGGTCATCCATTCCCTGTCAACGCCTTCCTTCTCCCACTGCTCCGGCCATAGCTGCGACTCGTCGCCGTACATCCATGCATATAGCAGCTCCATGATTGGATCACGGCCAGTAGCACGTGACTCCGCTTCGAGCTGAATGATATGATCAACATATTTCTGTCGACCGAGGACGTTGAGCTGAACACGGGAAAGAAGCGTCAGCAGGGAGGTCGTATAGATGATCGTGAGTAGTCTAGTAAAGGCTGTCATATCATCAGAAGGGGCCCCAAAGCAGGATACATCACATACTCAACACCTTCATCTCGTTCCACAGTTCTGCCTTCGTCTGTCTTCTCACGGGTGGTCTACTCTCCGTCCCGCTAGCCTCGTCGCTGCTCTCGACCGTCACACTCGGGATAAACTGATCCCTCTCAGTTTCTCATCCGAAGATTAACGGCGAAACGCAACGCACCACACCTGATACCTCCCCTTCGCTCCCTCCCGCACTGATCATGCTCCCTGTCATGACGCTTCCCTCCTCCCCGCTGTGGTCCGCGCTTGAGGAATAAGGCGGGCTGTGTCCCCTAACGCTCAAACTGGAGTTCCTTTCAGGCCCCTCTGGCCTTCCAGGGTCAACCACACGTGATGCCTCGAACTGCTGCACCCAGCTCTCTCCACTTTCGGTCGTCGTT
Organism: Dacryopinax primogenitus; assembly: GCF_000292625.1. Lineage (NCBI taxonomy): Eukaryota > Fungi > Basidiomycota > Dacrymycetes > Dacrymycetales > Dacrymycetaceae > Dacryopinax > Dacryopinax primogenitus. Next base: position 342,319 of record NW_024467207.1, on the reverse strand, counting down.
GTGGTGACGCTGGCATAACTCTGCTCAAGCAGGACAGGCGGATGCTCGCCCGCTGGTGTAGCACCGGACAAAACAGGCATTATAGGTGCCATGATAGTAGTGTCCACCGCCGGCTGAGGCTGGCGTGGTCGACCCCGCTCAGGCAGAGAGGTGGGACTTGTAGGGGAGCCTTGTGATGAAGGACCAACAGAGGAGACAGAGACAGAACTTTCCATGCTGAGTCGGGAAGAGTCTCTCATAGAGCTGAGCTGTTGGGTTATGCGCTCAACATCCATTTCTCGTAGTATGTCTGTAGCAAATGTCGGGAGAAGCGCTTCGACGATAAATGCACAGTCGTCCTGATTCTGTTCGAATCGTTTTCGTAAACTACAAATTCCTTATAGTCAGCTTCCAAAGACGACCCGAGGGTAAAACAGCGTACTTGTTTTTCGCCTCCATATCTTCCATCACCCCTTCTCTCAGTTCAGCAAGCCTGTCGCTTATATACTCCTTCACAACATAGACGCCTGCCGCCACTCCGGCAACCGCACCAATAGCATTCCGCCTCTCATACACATAGTTCTTTATTTTCGTGAACATGTTTTGACCATAAGATGATAGTGAATGTATGGGTATGGCGGTTGTTGCTCAGTACTGCGCGTGATTGAGAGATGGGAGGCGAGATGATGGGCTCGCAGCGTGTGCGTGTGCGTTTGGCCGGCAATTGCCTGGGGCTCGAAGACCAGAGAAGCCGGCGGGAGCAGATCGTCCTTCTTACCGCTCAGCGCGCCGCCGCTTGCTCCTCATCAACGTCCAAGTCCGACTATTACAATGGTATACCTTGCTCATGATGCTTGTATGTAACGTTACTTATAATACCAACAGGCTGAAGGTCACGGACATGGACATGCTCCGGTGGAACACGGACATCATCATCTCCCTCCTGGCCAGTTCCCGTACCCAAAACATGTCTGGTCACCAGCCGGTGCGTTTTGTTTTACTTGCAGCATATATGATGCTGATCTCCTCGTCATGTAGGTGGCTGGTGGACACGCCCTAAGAACTGGGTTACCAACACCGCCGTCGTCATCGGCGGGTGCGCCGTGATCAGCTATTTTGCTTTCAGGTATAGCGCGGAACATGAGGTTTGTCCTGCCCATCACCTCACGTTAAACCTTGACTAAATGTGTTCTGGTACAGCATCGTCTTGCTGCCCCTCACAGGCCTGTGCCCTCACAATTAGTGTGTGCTATTGTTGCGAGTTCTGACGAGAGCTGACATATCATGCAGTGGGCCAAAGAGTTCAAGGACGGAAAGGTGAAAGTAATAGAGTATTGAGCGGACTGTACTACAAGAGGCGCAAATGCATAATCCAAGCCAAATGCTGCCGAATACAAGATACCCAAACCGGATCGAGTCGTACAAAGCACATAAACTTATGGTAGAAACTTCGAAAGAAATCAAGAACGAGATCACTCCTCATCTTCGTCTTCGTCTTCATCGCTTTCTACCGGAATTGTCAAGTAATCATTCAAACTGGACATGGTCAGCCAACAGTTAGGAATCAGAAGCACGGCATACCAGTGGACAAACGGTCTCATCTCTGCTACGACTTCGCAAATGTTGTCTATGAACTTCTTATCAAGGACTTCTTTGTCAGTGAACCTGGACCGCAGATCAACCGGGCATTCATGGTTGAAATCAACGGGCTCACAACTTGTGGACTGCGATGCTCCGCAGTTTCAGCAAATCGATATCCCTGAGTATCCGTCAAGAGATCTCCTTGCTCATCGGATCGGAGCATACTTATGATTCTTGTCTACCCCTTTCGGCGCAGTCTTCAATTCGTCCTCCCTCCCGAACACATTCTGCCTCCTCCCTTTCGGATCTGGTTTCGGTGGTCCGAAATGCTTGACAAACGCCTTGGAGGAGATGATCTGCCTCAGTTGGGATGGGTTGTGCTTGATATGGTGGCGGATCGAGTCGAGTTCATTTTTCTGGCGATGCTGTCAGAAGATCAGATGAATGGGGGAAAAGAGTCTTACGCCAGGACACCATGACCCACAGGCGATCATGCTATTACCACCGGGCTGAATGTGACTGTTTCTCGATCAGTTTAAGTCGGGAGAGGTGCGGGGAGATCGCTCACATGTGGTACTTCGCGAAGATCCCCTTCCTCCCGCTCCTTGAGAAGGTAGCCGAGAAGCCCACCTTATACGGTGTCTTATCGTTGCTGAAACGGATCTGTCCGTGGCGAGTCAGAAGATTTAGCGTGGTGGAGGGAGTAGGACGTACGTCACGGTAGATGCGGTGGATGACGTCTTTCGGCGGAAGAGGCGGAACTTCGTCGTCCACCTCGCTCACTCTCTCGAGCAACTTCTCCATAAAGTCTTTCCATTCCTAGCCATGATGAATAAGATATCAGACCCATCGTGGAGTACGACAAGGCTCACTTTCTCTGCCAACCTGTAGACCGGTTCGTGTAGTCGGAACCTAGATCGGCAATCAGCGCTCGTAGGATTCCAACAACGGATATAGACACACCATTCTCGGTCATTACATTTTGGATCTTTCATATGCGCCAAGAAGTCCAACGTGTTCTGGGATATCAACCCGGGCAGTACTTGAGCATCCTCAGCATCGGCTCGGGGTCTCTGACAATGCCGACAAACGCACCTCGGCCTGTCTTCGGCGCTTCCACCACCTCACCAACGACCTCCAATCCATCTAACTTCTCCGAATTTCTCCCTTTGACAGGCGATGACTTTGCTGGACTCCGATTTCCATTCGCTTTTGGCTTGCTCTTCTTCGCTTTACGCGCAGCCTTCTCCTCGAAGTCTGAGTCATCGAGAGCATCACTCAACGCAGTCTCTTCATCATCTTCGTCTTCATGTCCATCCTTGTAGTTGTCCTCATTATCCCCATCGTCATCAGACTCTGTTGCAGGCTCGCTTTCGTCTTCTTCTTCCTCTTCCTCGTCCTTCATCACCTTCGCGCGTTTGGCAGGCCTAGTAGAGCCCCCAATCGAAGTTCGCTTCCCCGCCCCGCCCTTCTTAAAATACGCGCTCTCAACGCGCTTTGGCATCTCTTTCTTCTTCACTGGAGTAGTAGAGCTGCGAGTCCGGGTCATTTTGAGTAATTACAGGCTGCGAACGAAGGGAGGAGGGTCGGGCGCCCCTGCGCGACGCGCTCCACTCTGTCGCGGACGATCATGATCGCGGATCCGCCTATCACATTTCACGGCTTTGCAGGTTCACTCAATCCTAACTTGTAATTTCTTAATGACAGGCAACTCCTTAAGAATGTCCTAGACCTGTCAAATGCCTCTAGTTCTACTAGGTGTTGCGCTCCAACTGGTTCTGGATCCGGTCGGCTCGCAAACACGTAATTTCGGGCCGACAAACTGGCGGCTACTTCGACTTTATTTTTGTAGTATTAATCATCTAAGCCATCGAAGATCCGATTCCTACGCGCTTCATTTCTGCGAAGTGTTTTTAGTCTGTCCCAAGAAGGCAACCCTAACTGTTATTGCAAGCCTCCCATGAGCTGTATCTTACCAAATTGCTTAGCGCCTATCACCGCATCCCCCCAACCCATGCCCCTCCCCTCCCTTGGAATATCCAGCACGTGGCCTGATAAGCTGTGCGTTCTTCCCCTCACGAGTCCCCATGAGACCAGGCCTTCATGGGTGTGTGCCCAGGGCCCTCGTTCATACCTGATGTAAGCATCTTGGTCATCTTTGAGGTGGTCCTAATGCAGTTTGGCTCGTAGAGTTCATTTCTTTGGTCGAGAGTGAAATCATCGCACATGGAATTGATGATGCCCGGTGACACGATATTTGTTGGTCCATGGCCACGATGGGGCCCCGGTACCTGCGCATGCGTATAAATATGTGCCAGTGACAACTGGCTGCTCTACACAAATCTCAAGCTCACAACCCACCCACGAATCTCGAACTCACCTACAACTTACCTGTCTACCTCTGACCAGATGTCTAACAAGCTTGTCGTCGTTTGCGGGGCTACTGGCGGTCAAGGTGGATCTGTCGTCAAAGCTCTCCTCGCTGACGGGCGGTTCGCTATCCGCGGCCTCACGCGAGATGTCGACTCGGCTGCGTCCAAGGCGCTCGCTGCCCAGGGGGTGGAAATGGTCTTTGGACTTCCTGCGGATAAGGACACTCTTCTGAAGGCGTTCAAGGGGGCATATGCTGTACGGCTCTTTCTTCAGGAGGCGTGATTAAGCTGATCCTCCAACATTAGGTCTTCGGCGTGACGATTCCTGGATTCGTTCCCGGTCCGCCTAACGACTACGATCAAGGCAAGAACATCGTGGATGCCTGCAAGGCGAACGACGTCCCGCTCTTTGTCTGGTCTTCCCTGCCCCACGTCTCGGAGTCGTCTGGCGGCAAGTACACCATGGTGACGTGTGTTCTACTCAGTTTCGTTTCACTGCGAACATTCGGTAACATAAATGTAGGGCATTCGACCAGAAGGCCGAAGTGGACAAGTACATCAAATCAGTGGAACAGCCGGCAGTGGTCCTTAAGACCGGTGGCTTCGTGAGCAAGTGCATCTTTCCCATCCTTCTCATTATAAATGTCTCACTCTCCCGCCAGCACAATCAACTTCCGTCAGCTGCGACGTGATTCCCAGGATCCGGAGAAGCTGCACCTTTTCTACCCTTGGGTGCGTGGGACTTCTCCCACTTACATCACCGACGTGGACCGTGATCTCGGCCCAAGTGTCGTTGCGGTTATTAACAACTGGGAGAACCCTGAACTCAAGCGGGAGCTTCAGAAAGAGCCGATCGCAATGGTCAGCTACTATATCTCCGGCGAGGAGAAGGCGCAGATCATTAGCAAAGGTGGGGAAATACATCCCTTCCGCTCGCGGTTTATGACTCACTCAACTTTTGGTGTAGTCACCGGAAAGGAGTGCGACTATATCCGCGAGGAAGCGACTGAGGGCTTCAACGCTCACCCAGCTCTGAAACAAGTATGCTTTTCTCCAGTTACTTGAACATCGACTAACTTAACGGACAGATGTATGCGTGGGTGGATGGCCTCTACGTCAAGTACCCCGGTGGAGTGCCTTCCCCACTTCTGGTCAAGCTCGGCGTCAAGTTCCACACTTATGAGGACTATGTCCGCGAGAACGCCCTTCCGTGGTTGGCGAGCCAGTGAGCGTCCCTTCGATAACCCATACAATGGGGCCATATGTTGGTAGTGTGTATCTCTAGACGAATACCTGAAATGAACAGGTTTTATTGATTGCCATACGGCTCTGCTTCTGCTCTTTGATATAGGCGAAATAAAGCGGTCCCAGAGAATCCAGACATGCCGTCATCTCTCCCAGGCACGCTGGTCCCTATGGGCGGCTTGACCCTTCCGCGGTTTCTCGCTTCCATTCCGCCGCGCGGCGTAAACGACGCCCCGAGCGCTTCTTCATCTACTATACGTCCACTTGTGCTGTCGTCAAATACAAAGCTTTGTTCATTTTTCGCTGATGTCTGGGATCAATCCGATTGTTTTGGATACTTGTGCTGCGCCATTTCCGAAGGGTGCCGCTGCGCGTTTCGGAGTGAGGCTTATAAATGGCGGTACCCGCCGTATCAAGCCCCCTACATCTCATAACATCTCATTCGTTTGATTTCCCGATGTCTATGAAACTTGTCGTCGTGTGCGGAGCGACCGGCAATCAAGGCAGCTCTGTCGTCAATGCCCTCCTTGCGGCTCGCAGATTCGCCATCCGCGGACTAACGCGTGATGTAAACTCCCCAGCAGCGAAAGCGCTCACCGCCCAGGGGGTGGAGATGGTCCCTGGTCAACAGACGAATAAGACCTCATTGTTAGATGCTTTCAAGGGCGCTTATGCTGTGAGTCCCATTTACTTCCACTTCGCCGATGTGCTTAGATGGGATATTCAGGTATTTGGAGTGACGAACGCCCCTTTCGTCCCAAACTTGCCGAGCGACTACGAGCAAGGGGTAAATATCGTGGATGCTTGCAAGGCGAATGACGTCCCCCTCTTCGTCTGGTCTTCTCTTCCCCACGTCTCCCAATCCTCAGGGGGGAAATACGTCGTCAAGTGAGTATTCGCCTGCTGCAAGTTGAACGAGACTGATACACCCCAGGGCGTTCGACGACAAAGCCGAGATGGACAAGTACATCAAGTCCGTCTCCCAGCCAGCAGTGATATTCAAGTTAGGCGCATTCGTGAGCAAGTACGTCCCTTCCCTCCCTCGCGCAACCCTACTCACGGGCACCCACCGCTTGCAGTACAACCACCTTCCGCCAACTGAGGCGCGATCCGTCTGACCCCAGCAAATGGCACCTCCACTACCCCTGGGTTCGCGCTTCCGTCCCCGCGGCTGTGACAGACATAGAGCGCGACCTAGGACCAAGCGTGGTCGCTGCTATCGACCGCTGGGAAGATTTGGAATCGAGGCGGGCGATGCAGGCAGGTCCGATCCCGTTAGTGAGCTATGAGACCTCGGGAGAGGAGAAAGTGGAGATTATCCGCCGAGGTGGGGTTTACTTGATTGAGTGAGGGTTTGCTGACTCGGGAACAGTGACGGGGAAAGACGTGAACTATGTACGGGACGAGCCTACTGACGGTCCTAATGCCCATCCGATGCTCAAAGCGGTACGCTCCCTCCGTCGCTGTGGAAATACTGCGTACGACGTACATACTGACACACGCGTAGATGTATCAATGGGTCGATGAACAGTTCCCGGCGTATGAGGAGGCTGTACCATCGGAGAGACTGCTGAGGCTCGGCGTGAAGCTTCATTCTTATGAGGACTACGTGAGGGAGGTGATCGTGCCCTATATGCAGAAGCAGGCGTGAGGCTCTCATTCACCCTACCGTGGTATAGATCGCAGGCTACACGGATCTTCATTTGTTCTTGTCCAGGAATACAACATAATCAGCACATGCAAACTCAGAACTTGGGAATAAGCTGGGAGAACTCGATCTTGTTCCCCTCAGACGTCAGGGCAGCCTGAATAAGCGCCACATCTTCGAGTGTTCCACGGGGGTTGCCAAAGTCTGTTGCGCGTCAGCCTGTCTTCCTAAGGGAATGTAAACGAGTACACACCGTTCTCCTTCTTCCCGTTCGCGGCTTCGAAGAAGAATTTCTGTTCTTCAGCAACACCGCACGAGGGGGACTCGAACGTTTCCTCTTTCTGCTCTCCTTTCTTTCCCGCCCTCAAGACAGCCCTAATCCACTGCTTCCCCTCCTTCTCAAAGAACTGGACTTCCACACTCCCCTCTTTACCCAGGATCATCGTCCCCCCTCCCCTGCCTTCCCAACCACTAGCACCAGCGTTAAGGCTAAAGAACCCCTGTGCCCCATCAGCACATTTCAGCGCCGCATGTATACAGTCATGCGGCGCCAAGTGTTCGTTCTGCAGCGTCGCGTATCCGCAGAGGCTAACGGTAGGTGAGGGGAGTACGGTGCGCAAGAACGCGGCTTGGTGCACGCCTCCGTCGAGCAAGAACCCGCCCTGATACGTAGGCTTCGCCCGCCAAGGTGTACCGAGCCACTTGTTTGAAGGGGGCATGTAGCTTATCGAGGTAAGGGAGAATGTTTGGATGGCACCGATCTTGCCTGCCGAGATGGAAGACTTGATGAACCTGAAGGTGGGCTCGACTTCCCAGTTCTCGGCGACGCGCCAGATCTGAAACTCGTTAGTGCGCGCAATCGCTTGTTGGGGAGAGACGTACGAGTCCCTTGGGCTTGTAGAGTGTTTCGTATTTCTTGATCAGCTCGATTCCCTCTGCTACGTCTTTCCCAACAGGCTTCTCGCTCAGCACATGTTTCCCCGCCTCCAGGCAGCGCATGACTACCTCCCCCGTGTTGGGGATAGGGACAGCAACGATCACAGCCTGTACGTCCTCTCGCTTCAGGAGAGCGGAGAGGTCGTTAGGGGTATCATCGGCGTACACAGCGGGCGTTCCGAGCCCGAAGTTGGAGCATTCTTCTACGGCAGCGGTGGCGCTCGCGAGGGTGCGCGAGTAGAGCGCGACGATGTGCACGGTCGATGGGGGAAGACTGAGGATTGCGGGTAGGTGGGCTGGGGTGCGTTAGCGGGTTGGTGAGCGGGAGTGAGGGGAACGTACCTTCTTGTATAAAGATCCCACCTCCGATAAGCGCGAGTCCGATAGGTGCCATCTTATTCCAGCAGTAGCAAGAGCGATAATCAGATTATCAAGTCTCAAAGCAGATTTCTCGTAGACAGAAAGAGTAGAACAGACAGCAAAGACGGTTGCGCGAATACCGGGCGTGCACGTCGTATTAAATGAAGCGTGAAGCCAGCGGACGATGGGCCGAGTCGGATCGGGTCGGCGAGTGGAGGTCCGAGAGAACTATATAGTGCTCCTGCTAGCTGGCCCGAGAGCCGGAGGGAAGGCTCTTCTTGGGCTTGTCCGAGGTTGTCCCAGACTATGAGCAAGTATTCATTGTTGTAGCAGATCCAGATGTAAGCAGTGACAGTACCCGCGGTAGGACGGACATGGCCGAGAAAGGTCAACTGCCGGTCGGAGGTTCGGAGTCGGCTCCCCATGCCGCGGTTAGCCAACGCCGATCCCCGTATGTCGGCAACAAGCCATCAAGCCATCAAGCGCCCGGCAACTTTTTTCTCGTTCATGGGCGCTCCGCGACTCCGGCAGCTTGGACTGTTATTGAGAAAGATGTGATATGGCAGGTGATATGGGGCGGGCGGCTCTTGGGTTGGATAGGAGGCTAACCCCGCGCTGAACGGATGGAATTGTGGCTTGGGAATGGTCGAGACCCTTTGAACACACTTCTTTGAGCGCAAGCGAGAGAAGGTGGACATCTCGCTGTGGTAAACTGTATATTCATCAATTTCTCTCCTGTTATTAATATGGCAATTGTTGTAATTGTGACCTGCCGAGTGGATAGTTCTTCCTTAGTGGCTATGTCATTTTCAGAGGTGACGATCGGGACCCCGTGAGCTGCTCCCCCCATGAATTGAGCACATAGTCTCACGTGGCTGTGTGTATGACCTGTCAGTGCTGACATGAGCGTGAACGCGCTTGGCTGAGAAAGAGAGAAGAAGGCATGACCCCTGCCGTACGTCCGAGGGCGTATTGGAGGAAAGAGAGCGTGACCCCCACCAACAGCCTGGACCTACCTCTCTTTCATCCTCTCTTCTCAACCCTCTCTCCCCTTCCTTGTCTCGTATCCCTCTCCGCCGGCACCTCTCCCCCCTCCCCAACTTCCTCCTTCCCCCGCCACTCCGCTCGCTTCCGTTCCTCTCATCTTCCTTCCTAGATCTCCACATCATCTCATCAATATATTACTCCACCTTTCCCCACCGCCCCCGCCCCCGATCCCGCCATGTCGGTAGACTCGACAATGCAGCTCGCGGGCACCGACATCTACGCGCAGCAGTATGGCCAGTTCCAGCCAGGACTGTACATGTCACCGCAACAGCAGACACCCCAGTCTCAGCAATCAACACCTCAACAACAGCAACAACAACAACACTCCCTCTCCCCGCAACAGTCTATGCAGCTCTCACCACAGCAAGTGTTACATCAGCAACAACAACAACAGCTCCAGCAACATCAACAGCAACAGCAGAGAGACGGCATAGCGGACTCTCCGGAGAGGGACGATGATGAGGACTCGAACAGCCCCAAGAAGAAGTTGAAAAAGGATGGCACGCTCAAGCGGAAGAAAGTCGGTCATGCGTGCTTGTACTGCAGAAGGAGCCATATGACGTGTGACGAGGGTGAGCATGTTCCTCTATGTTATGAAAAACGCTAAAAGACTCGATAGGGAGACCGTGTCAGCGATGGTGCGCTTTTGAAGGTGAAAGTGAAACTGGATGGTGAACTGATTCGTCGTACAGTATCAAGCGCGAGATCGGTCATTTGTGCCACGACGATCCCAAAGCGACGTTGTCTACGAACGGGAAACAATCACAGTCAGACACACCACCGGCTTCTGCGGTAACAACGACGTCCCAGGCGGCTGGTCCGATTTTCCCTGGACCACCGCCGTTGGATATGAGCGCTGTGGGTGGATCGAGTGGGATCATAGGGCAGCAACGTGGGCACGCGCGCGCTTACTCTGTGCATGTGCTGATCATTGGGATAGCGTTCATCAACGGCCTTGGAACTATGGTGCAGCAGAACAACCCGTGGGATTTCATGCAAGGTGGAAATATGTTTGCGAGCGAGACTCTTGGGAGCGAGTTTAACGTGCTAAGGTACGTGCGCGTAATGCATTTTTTCCCGAATAGTCGGGAACCAACATCTTACGCGTGTGGGATTACGTCAGTGACTTCTTGGAGACGCTTGACGATCGGACGTTTTTCACCAATACGCCCACACTACCGTCACTTGGCAGTCTGGGACAAGGGGGAGCGACGACGACGCCGTTAGACTCGGCCCGTCCTACTGCGAGCCCAACAAGGGCCCAGAGTCATGCGGATCTAGGAGGGTACGGCGTGGGAGCGGAGCTTATCCCTCAATCGGCGACTTCTACCACGGGCGTCAACTTCCATCATCACCAGTCGCAGCAGACGCCCGTAGTGGACGGCATCTCCCCACAGCCACAGCACGCGTCTACCAGCGAGCAGCAGGCTAAAGTGGAGCTCCTTGCTGCCATCCCGGGGGCGACCAAAGATGAGCGGTATCTGCTTACTGCTGCCGACCAGGAACCGGGGACAAGAGATGAACGGCTTGCCAGGGTCATCAGGGCCAAGTACGAGGCTGGCCTGTTGAGACCGTTCAACTACGTTGTGGGGTATCAACGGTTGACGCGGTGGATGGAGAAACAGTAAGTTTTGCGCATACATGCACAATTGATGCTGAGCGGTTGCAGTGTTTCGCCCGAATCGAAGACCGCTATCCAGCAAGCACTGTCCTCCTTCCGCCCTGCGTTTCGCGCCATCGCTCAAGGGTTGCGGGATATTGACCTTGTCTTCATCGAGGAAGCGTTTGAGCGCCTGTTGCTAGACTACGACCGCGTCTTCTCCGTCATGGGCGTACCGGCGTGTCTCTGGCGGAGGACGGGCGAGATATACAAGGGCAATAAGGAGTTTGCGGATCTGGTCGGGCTACCGCATGAGCTTATGCGCGAAGGCAGACTGTGCATTTATGAGCTGATGGCTGAGGAGTCGAGTGTCAATTACTGGGAGGTTAGTCGCTTCCCATATGGAGTGTGTGCGCCTGCTGACCTCGCACAGAAATACGGCCAAATCGCGTTCGACCTTGCGCAAAAGGCGGTTCTCACCACCTGCGTCCTGCGCTACAAGCCGAACCTCTCTGCTGCAGGAAACACCCGACCCCCCACATCTATCGGCAAGCGAAAACGGGATCGGGACCGGGAGAGAGCGAGGGAGTTGAGGGAGGAACAACCGAAACAGGAGAGGTTCATCAATTGCTGCTTCTCGTTCACCATACGACGGGACTTGTACGGTATCCCCGTCATGGTCGTCGGTAATTTCCTCAAGTGCTAACTTCCTTCGTCTTCCTCTTTCTATCCCTCTGCACGATACTACATCTATGGACCCTCCGGCCGGATCTGCCTGTTTCTTCACGGTATCTTTTGTGGTCTATTTGACTCTTCTCCCAAAGTAGTTTTAGTTAGGTTCGGCTTGGTTTTCAGCTAGGCAAGGTCAGGCCAGGTAGGGGATGGTCACTACAAATTTCTCGTCGCTTTGTATGGTCTTCGTGTAATCTAAAAACTGTATTACTGGGAGCTGAGGGCGTGGACACTCGGATATAGCCAAGGGTCCGACTTGAACTTCTTACGGCACCGGTCATTTGTCGAGCAGAGAAATCCTTGCGCTCTTGAACCACGCTCGACAAGATCATGTCACCACGTCTCCCTCTCTCTCTCCCTTCTCTCCGGCACCGTGTCCTCTCCTCTCCTCTCGCGCAGGGGGCGCGCCGCACCTTCCTCCGAAACCCGAAACGAGATCCCTCTGTTCCCCCGACGTATGCGGAACTCGAGGCTGAAGCGAGGATCGGAAGACTGAGAGTGATCGTCGTTAGCTTACCTTTGGTTGTCGTTTGTGGATGTACGCCCCACCCTCCTCCTCCCTTCCTTCCTTTCCGCTACAGGATGTTGTCCCAAGTAGTGGGGAGACGCTGACCCTTTGGCTAGATATATTGTATCGCCGTATGATGCTCGGGGAGGAACAGCGCAGGACGGAATGGGCAAAACTGGGGGGTACGCCGCCCGGCAAGATTGGGGATCCGTTAGTGAGTGAGAAGGAGAGGGGGGTGGCGAAAAGGCCTGAGGGGTCGGCTTGAGTGGGGAGGGAAGGGGAGAGGGTGTTGGGTTATAGGGAACAGGAAGAGGACTGAACTGTGTTGGTGTGGATGCATGTAATTTTGCACGTTGCTCAGCTTCTTGTTGAGTGCGACAGGAACAATGTGTTCCTTCTGTCTATATTGTGGAATGGAGGTTTGCAACGTGCCCTTTCCAAGAAAGCCCAAGCAACCTTGCCAATGAAGGTTCTCAAGCTATCGAAGCTTCATATTGGGACACAGGTCACCCAAGACGTCGAAGAGAGTAGAGCAACCTCTTTGGGAATTTGGCTCATATAGCCTGAGGCAGCATCTAAAGAGGTATATGCATCATGGCATTACGTGGTCTATTCTGCGCCATTTTTGGGAAATCGTCCTTGTTTCCCGCTTCCTCCTCCTCTGTACATACTCGCCAACAGGTGAATTAGGAAGATTTGGGTACTGCAGAAGCAGGTAATATACGTGTGCCGGATACGCGGGCAGGGTTGAACGACCGGTCACAGTCGGCATAGGCGATGCCGGCGCCAATGCCCGTCGTGAGTGAGATGGGCCATGCGCGACCTAGATGTTGATCAGGCTAATTGGTTCGGCTTAGTAGGGGAGGGGACGCACGCCTGAAGAGCAGCACGGAGATCACGACACCGACTGAGAACCCGATGCCACTAGAGAGAGCAGGTTTAGATGGAGCTTAGAGTGTTCCGGGTGAGGACATTACGATTTGACGAGGAGGTCGGCCAAGCAACGGTCGTACTAGCGAGAAAATGAGGAATGATAATATCATCTGATCAAATATTCTCACCTTCTTCGCGACGATAGAATCACTAGATACGGGCGTCGACGCCGCCGGGGCGGGCGTGGAGGACATTGTGCACGGTGTAGATGTCGACGAGGAACGCCTTTCCAACAGTGGCGTTGAGCAGGCGTCTTATCGCCGAAGCATGGCATGCCGGTCGGAGCCGAAGCGGAAGCAACTAAATGAAGTCGATTAACTCGCCGCGGACTCACGGGTGTTCTGGTCTAATATTTAGGGCGGGACGACCGCGGGCGAATGACTTGCGGCTGGTCTCTATCTCTCATCTTCGGGCTCTTGCGACGCCCCTCTTGCGTCCAACTTGAAGAATGCTGTTTTGCTACACATGGATTCTCTCGTCTCTCTTTCAGAGGCTCAGGGAAGGTCTCCAAGGTCAGAGAAGAGGCGACTGAGCGATTCCGGTCTTGCAAACGCGGTCAAGAGCTTGGTCATCGACCGAGTGCGCAGAACGCAGAGCCGCGAGCGATCACTGCGTTCTAGGAGCGGGTCTCTTGATTCCCGTGCTGCACCGCCAGGCTATGAAAACGTGTTCCACACTGAAAACGACGATGTTTTCGACAGCGAAGAGGTACACGTACCGTCGCTCTTGGTTACTGGGGTCGCTTTGCTCAAAGTCAACGCGAAGAACATCAAGCAACGTGTTTTCAGGATTGACCCAGATCGTGGACTCATCCTCTGGGAGTCCAAGAAGTCTGGAATTGGTGCGTGCCGATTCAGCGGATTTCTCGTCTATCGTTCATGTTTTTCTTTTAGTGGTAATCGAGAATATCAAGGAAATTCGCACAAATGGACCCTTATCAGCAGGGACAGCAGCCTATTATCGCTTACACAACCCGTACTTCATCTCCATCATCTACGTCATGGGAGGCAAGTACCGTGCTCTCAACCTGATCGCGCCTACCGCAGAACTGCGGCACACGTGGATAATCACTCTCCGAGCCCTTGTGAGGGAGAGACGTGAGATGCTCGGTCTCCCCCTCCCTTTGACGATCGGTCTGGACGAGAGTTATGGCAGCCACTCTGACGGGAAGACGAGCGACGTATTGGATGCGTGGGAGAGAAGACGCAAGGCATGGCTGCGCCGTTGCTGGAGGAGCGCGGACGCAGACCGTTCTGGATACCTGGAGTTCCGAGAGATAGAGGCACTATGCGCGCGATTGAGTGTCAATAGCTCCAAAAGCGACCTCAAGGGAATGTTTGAGGAGGCTGACACTACCCATCGTGGCTCGCTCGATTTTCCAGATTTTCAGAGGTTCATCGCCCTCCTTCGACGCAGGCCCGAAGTACAACGGATCTATAAGCATCTGCTTCAGCAATGCAATTCTGCGGCATTCACGTGGGATGTCTTCCTCTATTTCATGCGGATGTCGCAGGAGGTATGTCACACGCTTTTGTTAACAACATTTATCTGACATGGTCACAGGACACTCGATCGGAGGAAGGACTTCGCACTATTTTCGAACGCTACGCCATACACTACTTATCTGCCCCTAATACAACCGATGAATTCCCAACACGCACTAGCACACCCCTACCTCCCGCTTTCATGCCCGAAAACACGTTGCATCTCTCCATCGCATCTTTCAGTTCGTTTCTTCTCTCACTAGACAATTCCCCCATGGTCGATTCCTCGACGGTCGTCACGCACCCGATGGATCGACCACTTGCAGAATACTTCATATCATCATCACATAATACTTATCTTATCGGACATCAATTGGTCGGGGAATCTTCGGTCGAAGGATATATACGTGCGCTTCTTAGTGGATGCCGAACTGTCGAAAGTATGCGTATATGCTGTCTGGTAGTTGAAGAAGAGCTTATCTGATTACAGTGGATCTGTACGATGGTGACCTGGATCCAATCGTCACCCACGGCAGAACCCTCACGTCGAACGTGTCTGTACGGGATGTCTGTCATGCAATTGCCAAGTACGCGTTCGTGGCATCCCCATACCCTGTCATCATTTCCGCCGAAATCCACCTCAGCCTCAAGCAGCAGGATGCGGTAGTAGAGATCATGAAGGGCATCTTTGGGGATATGCTGATTCAAACACACTTATCGGAGCAGCCATTAACACACCTGCCAAGTCCAGAAGAGCTCAAATATCGCATTCTTCTGAAGGCGAAGAATATCTACATCACAACATCATCAAGCGGAGAGGTTCAGCAGATAGAATTGAAAACAATATCAACAGAGGAAGAGATTTCGGCCACTGAATTGAGCTCATTGTCAGATCCGGATGCACTACCTCCAACGCCGCCCCCAGTTTACACCCCCCTGACCTCGCCAAACAACAAGTCTATGCTAACGAATTTTCTTCCCATGCGACTAAAAAAAAGTTCTTCCGATTCAGCCTCTAATGCAGGGGAAGAAATGTCTCCAAGGTCATCCATCTTAGAAGGCTCCCAGATTGTTTCGGAACCTCTACCATCCGAGGCGCCGTCCCTTCCGCCATCCACCAGCCAGACTCCGAAAATGTCCCCTCATCTCCTGGCATTGCTCGTCTACACCGTCGGCGTTCGCTGGCGAGGTCTCAACAAGAAAGAGCACTACGCTGTGGAGCACATGTTCTCCCTTTCAGAACGCGCCGCTAACAAGCTCATGCGCACGAGCATGTGTGAACTTATCAAACACAACCGGTCGCACCTCACGCGCATATACCCAGCCGGTACGCGCCTGTCATCTACAAACTTTGAGCCACACAAATTCTGGGCATCCGGAGCTCAGCTTGTTGCTCTCAATTGGCAGACACCCGACTTGGGCCTGATGATCAACTCGGCGATGTTCAACCGGAACGGTCGGTGTGGGTATGTGCTCAAGCCGCCCGCTCTACGGATTAAGGACAAGACGCTTCTGTCAAAGCGGGAGAAGCTCGAATTCGCCGTAACTATCATTTCTGGCCAACAGTTGCCTCGCAAAGGCGACGAGGCTCGGCTGAACAAAGCGGGTGGAAAGGCTCCCGCTGATCTGTTTGTAGAAGTATCGCTTCACCTGCCCGAGTGGCAAGCAAACCTAACAGAAACCTCCTTTGCCCGGCCTCCCGCAAGCAGTAGCACGGCGAAAACCCAATCCCTGCGCACCGCAGTAGTGCACGACAACGGTTTCAGCCCGATTTGGGAAGCCCGCTTATCGTTCACGTTTGACTGCGTGGGTGATATGAAAGACGTCGTCTTCGTGTCTTTCGCAGTGCGCGACACGGCCGATACGGACGACGACGCCCCTCTCGCGGTGTACGTCACGTCCCTCGCTAACCTGCGCCCGGGGTACCGCCATCTCCCGCTGCATGATGTCCAGATGTCGCCGTACCTTTTCTCTACGCTGTTTGTCCATACGGCTGTGAGGGTCGTGCCTTGATCGTTGATCAAGCATCTGTGGATAAGGATAGGATGCTCGAGGTTGTATGATAATTGAGAATAATAGCAGCATGACACTGTAAACTAATCAAGAAATCAAAGGCGCTAAACCCAATTGTAGAGGTCTTCCAGTTGGTACCCACCCAACCAGTTAGGAGATACATTTCTATTCACGTACAAAGCAGCGGAGCGTGGTCACTATGTGCGTCTACATTCACAAGCGTTCCTACAACGAGATACAACAACCGCCGACGCCAAACCTAATCCTCCCTCTCCGACTCCAGCTCACCCGTGCCCACCCCCTCCCCAGGCTCACAACACCTCACATGCCAAATCCGCACTCCCTCTCTCCCTCCACTAACAAACTCAGCACACACCCGCTCCAGCTCTTTCCTAAACTCCGGGAATCTCTGGCTTTCCCTGAACTTGTGCGTGTGGGACTTGTGGTCCTCCCAGGCGAGGAGGGCGAGTGCTTGCGAGGGGTCTTCCGTTTGCTGTCCAAGGGAAAAGCCGAGTGCACCAGGGGAAGGGAGTATATACTCCCCAAATAGTGATGCGGTCGTTCTAGAGAAAGTGGGGAATTGGGTAGCAGAAAGCAACGGTAGGCTCATGTATTCCACCACCGGTCCTTGAGTTAGGGGGGAGAGGAAGGAATAGTGTGTCATTTGAGGAGGGCGGAGATAGGCGCCCTCTCTCGCTTTGAGAAAGAGAGGGTACGAAGGCCCTTGTCGGAAGTTGTACATGTGTCCCTGTCCAGGTACGTCAGCCTGGTCAAGGCGTATAGGGATTGGGCGGGCACCTCGTAGCTCGTCCATTCTAGCACTCTTAGCGTGCGCCCTGGGAACTCGACGCAGACCCCTTCGAGAGGGACACCGAGGAAGTCGGGATGAGCGCGTTGTATCTGGAGTGCGTTTTTGAATTTTGAGATGGTGGCTTCTCGGGAGGGTGATGTAGAGGGGTTGGATATGAGGAACTCGTACGAGGAAGGGAGGAAGTTGGGCGGTTTGGATAGGCTTGTTGTGAAAGGTTTTGTGAGCTGGGAATGGGGTCTTGTGAAGAGCGAACGTCCGGCTCTGAGTATAATTGTCATTTTGATATGTACCAGGAGTAACAGTAAAAGATAGATCGAGCAAGTGCAAGTTGGCAGTTATTTGATTGTGAATTTCATGTTAACAATGGTTACGTCATCTCATCAGGGTTTCAGGGTCAGGGTTAGACATGAAATATCTGATTTCATATCTCTCCTCTTCCTCGACCAACAGCGATGAACGTCCTAGTCTACTCCGGACCAGGAGTATCCACCGCCTCCCTCACCCACACCCTCTTCTCTCTGCGCACCGCCCTATCCTCAGCCTACGCCGTCCAGCCCATCCTCCCCCAAGCACTTATCAACGAGCCCTGGCAGCCAACCTGCGCCCTCCTCGTGATCCCGGGCGGCCGCGACCTGCCTTACGTCTCCTCCCTCTCCTCTGCACTTCCCAAGATTCGGAAATATGTAGAAGAAGGGGGGAAGTTTCTAGGCGCTTGTGCGGGGGCTTATTTCGCGAGTGAGGAATGCGACTTCGAGCGCGGGACAGAACTCGAAGTTTGGGGGAAGAGGGAACTGCGTTTCTTCCCCGGACGGTGCGAGGGGTGCACTTTCCCAGGGTTCAAATACGAGAGCGAGGATGGTGCACAAGCTGTGGACATATTCCTCGACCTCCCCGCATGGGGGACACACGCACCTAGCTCAGGGGAGCTCAAAGGGGTGTACTATAACGGCGGCGGCCACTTCCACCCACCCCCCGCCGTGCTCCAGTCAGGAGAAGTCACTGTCTTGGCGCGGTATGCCAACCCCCCGACACCGGAAAAGGGGATATGTATGATCCTCTGCCGCGTTGGTCAAGGTTTGGCCCTGCTCACCAGCCCGCATGTCGAGTATCCCTTGCTTGCCGAGCCGGCCAAGAGTGCTTTGGACAAGTCTGGCTATCACAGCTCAGGGAGGGATGGGATGGAGCAGGCGAGAAAGTCGCTCGTTCTCTCTCTTTTCCGGCTGCTTGGACTTGATCCGCCTGTTCAGACCGAGGCCCCTACGACACCCCTCCCGCAGTTTCTCGTCTCCTCCCCCTCCAGACCCGAGCTCAGCCGCCGCGTACTAGAGGTTCTCAAATCCATCGCTTCGCCCTCCGAATCCCAAGTCCCGGAAATCAAAGATGCCAATGATACGTTCCTCCTCTACCCCCGGGCAGCAGCAGAGACACTCCTGTCGCAGGCGAGGGCGCGCTTGCCAGACAATGCACTGGACAGCACACCTGGTCCGAGGGCGATCATCGCATATACAGAGGGGCTTCCAGGGAAGGCTGAATGCCCGTTATTTGACCTGCAAGGGTATTCCTCCGAGCTGGAGCGGGTGAGGGAGGACTTGGGCCTGGCGGAGAACGAGGGAGACACGAAAGGAGAAGAGTGGGGAATGGGACAAGTCATGTTCTACGGTGAGGCAGTAACGAGTACCCAAACCCTGCTTGACCGGTACGTGGCCCTCGCCTTCACCTTCCCCAGTCAATCGCTCATCCGCACCCAGGAACCCCATTCTACTCACCGCCCTCCCCTCCCCCTTCCTCTCCCTCGCGACCTACCAACTCACCGCCCGAGGCCGAGGGAGCAACATCTGGCTCTCCCCCTCCGGCTGCCTGCAGTTCTCACTCCGGCTCCGCCCGCCCCCCTCTTTCCCCTCCTCAAGGCTCGTCTTCGTCCAATACGTATTCAGCGTCGCTGTCGTCCGGGCTTGCCGAGCCCTACTTAGAGAACTGGGCGGAGAGGCAGCGGCAGAGAGGGTGAGGCTTAAGTGGCCAAATGACGTTTACGCCATCGTAGAACGGGGGGAGAGGAGAAAGCTGGGCGGGATCCTGGTAGGCACTAATTACCTCAAAGGACGGTTCGAGCTCGTGATCGGTATGCCCCCTTCTTATCCATACCGCTTCGCACCTAGCTGACACCTGACTAGGCTGCGGGCTAAACGTACTAAACACCCGGCCGACGACGTCCCTCAAGCACCTGCTCTCTCTACACTCCGCCCCTCCCCCCACACTCGAATCCGTCCTCGCCCGCCTCCTCCCGACATTCGACGCCATCTGGTCGCTCTTCCTCTCCCAACACGGCGATTTCCGCCTGTTCGAAGAAGAGTACCTCACCTACTGGCTACATAGCGACCAGCTTGTGAGGCTTACCACCGTTTCCCCGCCTGTGGATGTACGAATCGTCGGGATTACGAGGGATTATGGGTTGCTTCGCACTTTGCGAGTCAAAGATCCTTGGAGGGCGCGGTTGGGAGAGGACGAGTATATCGATCTGCAGCCGGATGGGAACTCGTTCGACATGACCGAGGGACTGATCAAGAAGAAGACGTGAACCGTCTGGGGAAGTAATAGTCTAATAATATAATATAGGATTCGGCGTGGTGTGATGCGGCGATCTGCTTTGCACACGAACGGTTGCGCCTTAGGCCCCTCTGAAAACTCAGGTCAGCCCACTGGGTCGAGAGGCACACGAACCCAGAGTCTAGCTAAGGCACAAAAGTCCCAAACCGACAGATTCAATGACGAACCCCTTATCCTTCACAACCTGCCGCGGAGTGTTGGCCTGAAAGGACCCGTTCCGTTGAGTCTGGATAGGGTTATGATGTTGAGAGATATTTTTGGATACGCTTCGGGGAAGGGTAGGTGGTGTGAGGTTCCCTGCTGGCAGAGACGACGAACGTTCCGACACAGTTAGGAACCGGGACCCAATGATGCACTAGACAAGTGTAGCTTGGGCGGCGGTTGTTTTAGCTCCCCAAGTTTGATGACTAGTCGGAGTTGACGAAGGATGAAATCGATACAACCCCCGCTGGGCATCAAACGCTATTCAACGCCGACCCTGGTTAACCCCGCTCAAACACCGCCGCTAGCGCTGAAAGCACATGAAGGGAAGCAGAAAGCTAGACAAAGAAGCGGGGGAATCCGCGGTGAAACTCCCTGCACGTTGAGCCCAGAAGGGTTGCGCGGCCAGAGACAGCTGAAGAAGGGAAATGAATGACCGGCTTCGGAATGGGGAGGACGAACAAGGATGCTGGGACGGATCGATCAGCTGATGTTATCGTGCCGCTCATCAGTGTTTCGTGCCGCCTTCTCTCTTGTTGCTCGGGTCCACCGCCGTTAGACCCATATTATTGTCTTTATCTCAATGCTTGCCGGGAGAGAGGGATGCAGTGTTGTTTTACCAACAAAAGCAGTGGATGGGGATTATGTACAAAAGGATATGTTGTTGACGCTGAGCTTTTATATGGGCAATTTGTTACGTGAGTCTGGATTCGGAAGCTGCGCTGGTTCCCGACCAAACGGTACTCATTGATGGTCTGACAATGCCGAGAGACCTCGTAGTCGGCCAGTCAGTGAGTAAGTGAGAGGCGATCAAAGGTGAGCTAAGACCATATACATTAACATTCCTTGTTTCCCTAGACAACGGGGTCCTAGGCCATTGTGTGTCACAAGGGGACCCGCGGATTCATCCAATCACGCTTCAGTCGTCCCTTTTCTTCTTGCCTATTCGCAGCTTCCTTTGTCGGCATCAGCAGATTGTAGGCCGCTTGGAATGCACGATTGGGGGCGCAGCACGTGGGAAGGTCAGGTCCAGAAAAACAGGAAGAGAAAAAAGCAGGCACGATGGTCTTGCGCTGACACGAATTGAATAAACCAGGAGACCCAGGCTAGCAAGTTGCAGAGTGAACAATAGACCCGCAATGGCCCAACCTTGAGGAATATGAATTTCCCTCATTGTCGACCAATCAGCGCCCTTCCCTCCATTTATATTCCCACTCTATAGCCTCTCCCTCCTTTGCTTCTCCTCTTCCCCTCCACGAAACACAACAAACACATTGCTTGATCCGACCCCAGCCTGGCCTACTTGCACAGAACGTACAAATATCCGGCTATCCCATCGTCGCCGCTCTTTCTCCCTCGTCCCTTCGCTCTGGTCACATTCGCACCTCCCTTCATCCATCTCCCCGAGTAACAGTCACGATGCGCTTCTCCCTGCTGCTCGCTGCCTCTGCACCTCTCGTCGTCTTCGCAGGTCTCCTCCCCAGGCAGTCCCCTCCTGGTATGTACACCCAAGCCTCTGTACACCCAAGCTCACAACCTCCTCAGCCTGTCTGACCACCTGCCTCGGCATGCTCCCTCTGAACCTGACCACCTGCGACCCGACGGACTTCACCTGCCTCTGCTCGTCCAGCGTCTTCCTCACCGCTGTCACCCAGTGCATCGACGCGCAATGCGACACGGCCGATATCGAGTCCGCTGAGCAGTACGCAGTCGCAACGTGCGGCGCTGCGGGGGTGGTGGTCACCCCTGCTCCCATCCCCGGTACCGCGACCTCCTCCGGCTCGGCAACTTCGTCCCCTTCGTCCACGCTTGCGTCTGGCTCTAACTCCACTACGAGCTCTTCCTCTGCTTCGTTAGCACAGTATTCATCCGATGTGTTCTTCCACTGACATCTTCTACAGGTCTCCGTCTACGTCCCCCAGCTCCTCTGGGAGCTTCACGCTCAACCCCGCGCAGAGCGTCCTCCTCGCCGGCCTGGCCGCAGTCGCAGGGCTGATGCTCTCTCTGTAAATCCTGCATCAAACAAACACCTGCCACTCGGCTGTCCTCGGAAAGACAAATTAAATGTTCGCCTGTATCTCCGCTTTGTTTTCTTGTCCATTTCTGTTTGACCTTGTCTCAATTGGGTACACGTGTTTTGTAGGCGTACAATAACGTTGTGCATTTGACTTGCCCGATGCGTCGTCCCTAAGCCCGAGAGGACAAAGAGATTTGGAAGAAACAGCACAGCAGAAGAGCAGTGACAGAAGCGTACGTAATCCGCTATCGGGCGAGCGCTCCCGATCCGCCGATCTTTCTATGGAAGCCCACGAACGGTATTTTTATCGTTATCGAACCGACAATATGGCGGATTCAGCGTTGACTTCGACAATGGAACATCTGCAACAGTCTCTCCGAACACTATCCAGACAATGATCTCGTCATTGTAGAACAGGCCAAAGGAGCAGGCCTAAGGAAGTCAACCCCTTGAACGCGTTTGGACTGCTTTTTACGGAAAAACTCCCGCGACGCGTCCCGATGCATACATGCGGGTCAGTGGACCTCATCTGAGACCTACTGTTCTAGAAGTGGGCGCTCGCTCCTGGCCGGACGACGTGACGGTGACTCTTCCTCTCTTCGAGTTATCTCATAGCCTGTGCTACAGTATCTGCACTTGAACTGTTTTCTGAGCTTTCCTGCTAGACTAGGGCTGTTCTTTGCTCGTTGGAAATGCTTATCCGGGAGATGACGCTCTCGCAATCTTTGATCGAGGAGAGGGAGAAGTACTGCGTCAAACAGGATGGTGCTGTACATGTGCTATATCTCGCTCCATCTGGTCAAACACCACCTGCAGTCGAAACTCTGAAACAGCAGACCACGGCATTGCTCTCCGAAGATGGCTGGCACACCCCCGCCCTTCCTAAACCTCCGAAGCTCCGGCAAGTAGGCAGATCCTACGTCTACGCTCTTCCTCCCCCTCTCCTCTCCTCGCTCGAGCGCTCTCGCCGCTCAATACCAGCATGGGACGACCTTATCGAGCTTCCCTCTCTTACGCTCTCCCACTTTGCAACCTCCGACTACTTGTCTACCCTCCTGCCCACTCCGAACCTATGGACGCTCATCCCCCAGCCACATCTCCTGCCCTCGCCTCACCGTATCCCCCAACTCCCACCTCCATGCCCCAAGGAGTTCCACCCAAAGGAGAAGGTGTCACCCTACGCCAGATCGACGTTGTACATCCCCATCTCCCGAAGGCCGCCATATGACGGGGTATCACAAGCGATGCTCTCCCCCACATGGCCCCTTCCGCGACGCGTCGATCCCTCGCCCTCGGGCGAGAAATGGGAATATGGTCTGGTCATATGGACACCTCTGAGCATACACAGGCTCTGGGCGTTCTTGATCAAGATACAGGAGAAGGGAAACTGTGGTCCTTTGGGGATTTGTTACGTACCGTCCCATCTCGCTTCTGTTGCGCAACGCAAGTCGTCCCTCGCAGTGCCGACCACCGACAGGCCGAAGAAGAGACCGAAATCCGTCCAAGATACTAGAAAGGACGACTGTGCGTATGTCAAGGTGTATTGCCCGACCGTGACGAGGGAATGGTTGGTCCATGCCCTGCGGAACTTCCCTGCGAGCCGGGAGGAAGGAAGCAGGAAACCACTGGGGCATGCGAAGTTTGCAAGCGTTCAGGACGACGGCTCGGTCTTCGTAGGATGATACGGCGAGATCGACATGTATGCACCCTCGTCCGGCCTCGGGTCCTCCCTCCTAAATATGGCACGGGAATCACCCTATTTCCATGTCTTTACGAACGCAATTGTCACAAATACCCACACGACATCAGTAATGTCTGTGGTCACTGCATACTTGCTGGTATGCAATGGACTCGTGGACTCGTGGTATGTTAGAATGGTTCATATATTGAACAGGCGCCCTGACTGAACCCCTTACAGGGCAAGACTATGCCCGCATACATCACAGAAATCGTTCACGATTCGTCGAGTCCAACATAACAATCACTGAATATAGCCATAGATCACGGTGAAGTTGAGATAACCGATGTACGAGGTCCAGTCGCCGTCCACTTCATTGTAGACCATGGCCCTTAGCTGCGCAGGAAGTAAGCACTCGTACTACTTTCATGCCCCTGGAGAGCTTACGCGTAAATCCCCTAGATATCCCCAGTGAGTGGGTAGGAAATACCCTCCAAATGCTCCGTAGTCGAAGTCCATATATGTGTTGAGACGGCGAACGACCTGCAGGAGGCGTCAATGCTCGGTTCCCCCGCGGCTCAGTGCGACACTCACAGGTTTCCATTCGCCTTGATCGCCGTCAGATTCCCCGAGGTACAGGTTCTGCTGAACATCGATGTCGATGGACCGTGGATTGAAGGAATATCCATGCAAAGTCCAAGCAGCGAGCAGGAGCGGATCCCCATATTCACCTACGGTTGCGCCCTCCAACGGGGAGAACCACACTACACTGTTGTCCCCTTCCGGCTGAACTTGGCTTCCGTCCACATGACAGTCAACCACGCTGAAGTATGGCGCCGCACTCTGGAAACCGTATGCCGGAGCCTCCCATCCCGTCTGGTACTCGTACACCACCAGTTGGAGGTAGTCACCACATACCCCTCCCGAAGCGAAGCTGAAGGTGGCCGTGATGAGACCGTCAAGAATCCCATTCTGTTCTTCCTCGGTGGCGGTTAAGCCGATCGCAAGCTGGAGCAGTCATAAAGTCTCGTCACACGCAAGAAGAGTGTACGTCATACAGGAGTTGTTTCGTCGGTCAGCTCGTTCCAGATGTACAAATCCAAGTATGACGTCGCAATCCCAGGAAAGCTCCCTTGCACAAGCGGCTCGTATACAAACTGCAAGGTATCTTCGCTACAATACGTTTTGCTCAACAATGCGACTCATAGGCCTGGTCGGATGACATACCCCTGAACGACCACCGTTCCGCCCGGAGGGCTGAGGACGATTCCTTTCGGTCCTATGCGGGGTTCAATCTGAACACGCGTAGCCAAAGAACCAGCCATCACGATGGCATTGAACAGCAAGACAGAGATCATTCTTTGCAAGCACGAGGGGAGTCGACGACACGTCTCGCCCCACTTAATCAAGTCCTTGTGGTCCGTTCCTGTGATTTCTGCCTGCCATGCACGGATTCCAGCTCAAGGGGCCATCCGCTATCGGCGGACCGTCTTTCCTCATCGGGCACGCACGTTGCACTCATTTCCTTCACGTCCGGTTGCACGAGGAACGGTGCGGTACCGGTATCAACTCTGACTCTCCCAGAGAGGGAATTGCGTTCTGGTAACGACAGTTATGGAATGTACACGGGCCAGACTCCCTCGAGCATCTAATTGGACCGAATATGCACGGATTCATCTGCGACAGGCTGCGGTGTTTATTTGGAAGTCGTCTCGACGATGTTGAGGTCAAGATACCGTGTATACGATACCCAAACGCCATATACTACCTCGTACACCGTGGCCCTCAACTGTTCATGATCAGGATTATTACTGCTCGGCTCCCTATCATTGTACTTACTCGGACTTGTCCCATGAGACCCCAGTGAGTAGGCATGAAGTACGCCAACCCTTTATCTGCCGCATAAATGGAGAGGTGATGAACGATCTACGACGACCTCAATCAGCAGCCCGGAGCTGAGCAGCCCGCATACATACAAACAACCAAGAGCTCTCATCCTCGACCAGAGCTGTGCCTGGCTGAACGTCGAAGTCCACGGAATATGTGACCATGCCTCCCCGGAATTGAGGTACATAGTCAATGGCTACTGAATCATCGAACTCCCCTACCGACATACCCTCTACCGGAGCAAGGAAGTCACCATAGTCAGTTCCTGCGGACTGAACCTCACTTCTGTCGTTAACGCAATCCACAATGCTGAAATATGGTGCGGCGCTCTGAAAACTGTGGACTGGGTCGGTCTGATACTCGTACACAACCAACTGGAGGCTGTCTCCGCACACCCCGCCTGCTGCAAAGCTGAAGTTCGCAGTGACCATATCGTACAGAATCTCATCCTGTTCTTCTTGTGGTGCCGCCAACCCCACCGCTAGCTGTGTTGTTGGTGAGAAACATAAGTGAAGGACTAGACTGCACGCATACCGGAGTCGTAACATTTGTGTCCTCGTTCCAGATGAAAAGATCAAGATACACCGTCACAGGACTCGGATATCCGGGCAATGGCCAAACAGGCTTGTATACAAATTGCAATATGCCATCGCAATGCGGGTACGCTCATTCTGAACGGCAGAACGCGACCTTGGTATGTCACAAGGGCAAGACCTTTAGTCCTATGTATTGCAAGAGCATCGTTCGTCATATTCTAGCCCATTTCGCCGGTCGTTTCGGGATTGGTGGACACCGCTCGGTTACCATCTACCTGGGTTAGGGCAGTACCTGAACTGTCGAATTTCAGGCCCAAGTCACAAACGCCGCATCCTCTCTTGACAGACAATCGCATGGGAAAGCCTCAAGTATTCATGATAGTGCATTGTTCTGCAGGTGATGATGATCAGGTTTCATGGCTGTCCTGCTCGGGAGACAACCCAGGCACGTCGCCGCTCATACAAGGGAGAAGGAAAATAGCTTGGCATCAAACATGGATGTTCTTTCAACCGATAAGATGGAAGCGGAAAGCTATGTGACAATCGGGTTCAGGCTGTGGAAGAACCAAAAGCCTGCAGTTTGCACCGCGACATACAAAAATATCGATTACGGTCGGTGCTCTCATGGCCAACTCTGTCCACAACGATCTCGGCCTCAGTATGTGTCGACAACGGTCACATTGAGGTAATTCGTGCCGGATGTCCAGTCGTTATACAACATGTCATATACGGTAGTTCTCAACTATGTGCAAGTAAGAATCAGTTCAAACTTCAACCGTCGCAGGACTACTCACGCGCACGCCGCCGATAAAGCCCCAATGCAAGGGCGAGAAGTATGCTGCTCCCCATGGTGCAAAGTACCCAGAGAGGTGATGAATAACCTGCAATTTGCCCATCAAAAGATAACCTTCATGAGGAGGGCATCGGAAACTCACTGGTTTCCAAGTACTCTCATCGTCTATAGGGGACGTATTCTGCTGTACATCGATGTCCATTGAATAGGTGAAGAATATCTCCCCAGACTGAGCCGAGTAGCTGAGCAGTTCCGAATCACGATGCAAGCCGATGGTTGACCCCTCAGCTGGAGAATTCCAGTTTCCTCCATCATGTCCCAATGAGGTGATCGCACTGCCATTGTTGAAACAATCGATGACCGCGAAGTACGGTGCCGCGCTCTGGAATCCATCCGTGGGCGCCTCGGTTCCAGTCTGATATTCATACACCACGAGCTGTAAGTTATTGCCGCACACTCCCCCTGCGGCGAAGCTGAAGTTAGCGGTGATCAGACCCGATACGATGGCATCTTCCTCCTCGTCTGGTGTGCTCAGTCCGACCGCAAGCTGTAAGACCTCTCAGCATATCAATTCAGCAAAAGTAGCAGGTGTGAATGTACCGGAGTGATGATATCCGTATCCTCGTTCCAGATAAACAGATTGACGTATTGAGTTGCGTAGCCCGGATTCATCGCTTCCGTTACTGGCTGGTAGGCGAACTCCAACACGCCGCTATCCAATTGTTTGGTCCTTAGTTGGGTTTGCACTGATTTCACGTACCCTAACTGGGTTATGGTAGTTCCACCAACTGGGGTGAGCACTTGTCCGCTTGGCCCGGCACGAGGTCGAACATCAAAAGGAGCAGCAAGACAAAGTGTCGCCAAGAACAAGAAAACATACAAGTAGGTCATGGTTCCCACGTGAAGAGCCAAGACTGCAGCAAATTATTTTCCACCAAGAGGTCGCAATGTAATGTCTTGGTGATACGCAGACTAGATAAATGACCCGACTCCGCCCTGTTCGGACCAGCTTTTCATAAGTCTGTTGTAGCACCATCAAGGTCATATGATCGCTGCCATAGGTGGGAAAACAACCATATATAGCACCACTGAGGAACCGTATAGATAAAGCACAGTCCTTCGGTCCAAACTATCTTGTTTGAGCAGACGCTGGCGTGTTGGCGGTGCGCATATCCTGCCTTCTTCAACCAGATCGAGGTGGAAGTCAGTAAGACTCATTCTAATCAGTGGAAAACTGTACAGTTTCAGCAGTGCCACTCAGAAGGTCAAACAATCCTAGTTGAACAAGGCTTCATCCTCTACGTATACCTAAAAGAATCCGCTGGACTATGAGGTCTTTGATAGATCTAGAGTTACTGCTATTCTCTAGCAAAAGCTTTCGCAAGCCATCTGTGCATGAAATGAAGACCATCGATCTTTGATCTTTTGTTGCTCAGTGATCGCGACATGATAACCAGACGCCGACACACGTGCCAGTGTCTGAGTTGTTGAAATGAGTCGATTCCACTCTGGACAAAGGACGTTGCTCACGTTCGCGCTCTGATCAATCCCGTACGGGCGAGAAATACGAGAAGGCTCGACTAGTTCAGACAAATAACACGGAAACCATCTCACGCGACCCAAACAACTTGTGCTCTCGCAGGTTTCTGGAAGCCAAGCCATACCGGCGGCCAAGAGCTGGAAGTCGACTACATGTAGTTTCGTACACTGCTGGATGTCTAGATCTATCGAGCTCCTCGCTGGTCTGAAGCGGACGAGCTCGGCGGTCTTCAATGCCCGGCCTGTCCAGTCCCTGTAACAGACCATTACTGTATGTAGAGTCGTTCTCCACTTCTCTCAAGCGTTCGCAGTCCATGCCCCTGGGTGCTGTTCGTGGGTACGAGCATACCATGGCTGTCGGACGCCGTTACAAGAGCTGGAAGTCACGTCGCATACAGTGTCCTGAGTGCATCAATTATCAACAAGTACAGTCACCCGCAATCCCTGCGTCCTGCGTCCGGATCTACGCACACAATACCCCATCCCGAGCTGCCAACCAACCAAGCAACCAATGGCTCAGTCAACCAGTCGCTCAGTCAACCAATGGCTCAGTCACTCAAAATGTCAACCAAATGTCACACACCACCTACACTACTACACTACATCTACACAAACAACAAAAGCCACAAGCCACAAGCCGCAAGCCGCAACCTACAAGCGCAAGAAGAGAACAGAACACGATAAGTCCTTTAAGTATACAATTCGACCAAGTCTTGAGTCTGAGTCTGAGTCTAGTACACATGGGGAGTGGGACTCCTCTGTGTTTGTTGGTTTTCAGGTCTGGGGAGTGTCCCAAGAGTGGGGGTTGGTGTGGGTTCATATCCAAGTCTGCTACGGAGGGCTTCGGCTTCGGCTTCGGCAGAGTCTTCGGCGGAGGATGGTCAAGGCTAGTCGAAATATATCCGGAAGGGCGCTCCTTGAGTAGACGAGAACCGCAGACGCGTACGGCAGGCAGCCAGTGAAGGTGCGGAGAGGGCGCACATAGTCCCAAGATGGCGGGACAGAGCTCACCACCTCTCCGGCAAGCCCAACACGCTCATAGGGGTAATGGCCTCCCTCTCCCCGCGCTCGGCGCGCTCTCTGTCCCTCTCTGTCCTGTCCCCTCTGTCAGCTCCAGCCCGGTCAGCCCGTTCCCTCTC
Organism: Dacryopinax primogenitus; assembly: GCF_000292625.1. Taxonomy (NCBI): domain Eukaryota; kingdom Fungi; phylum Basidiomycota; class Dacrymycetes; order Dacrymycetales; family Dacrymycetaceae; genus Dacryopinax; species Dacryopinax primogenitus. The sequence goes on along the minus strand of NW_024467207.1, from coordinate 312,676 downwards.
CCTGTCCCGTTCCCAATCCCGGGCCTTCTCCCGCTCCCAGTCTCTCTCCCTTTCCCTTTCCCGCAGACTTTCCCTCTCGCGCTCCCACTCTCTCCCCCCTGCCCTCCCTTCCCACACTTTCCCTGCACCAGCGCCCAACGGCCTCCCAAGCCCACCAAGCGCAGGCGCACAGAGTGGAGTCAGACCAGCCAGCTGAGGTAACGGAGGCAGCTTCCTCCTCATCTGGTCACCGCTGGTTCTGTCTCTCAAGAAACTGGCCGGACTCGGACTAGAGCTAGGAGGAGTGCGTCCCCCCCCATATGGGCGATCTGTTGCCTGGGCAAGAGGTTGCCCTTGCCTTTGTCCCTGGGCGTTGGGGTAGGAGTCCACAGGCCCCACTCTGGGAGATAAGGATGGCACCCTCCATATCCCCCCCGCGCCCCTGCCCGCGTCAGCTGGTGACACCCGAGGTGAAGGATCTTTAAGCAGCAACAACACTGACGCTGCGGCGGCGGCGGCGGCAGCTGCGTTCTCTTCTTCTTTCCGTTGGGTAGGGGTTGTTAGGACTGTCGGGCGGGCGGCGGTTGGTGACTGGGAGTGTTGCGGGTGGGTATGGGAGTACTGGGTAGACTGCGTCGACCCCTCTCGTGCCGAAGGAGGGAGGGCAAGACTCGGTTCCGGCAGCCTCAACACCGGCGGCTGACTCGAAGGGGAGACAGTAGCTTCCTGCTTTCCCGACGCCGGGGGGGAGGGCAAGTGCGTTCCCGGGGAAAGAGGGAATGGGAGCGAGCGGGCCGAGCTTGTCCTTATATGGGATTTCGACCCCGCGCCGGCGCCGGAGCTGGAGCCGAAGGGCGGGTGCCAGGAAGGCATCGTCGGTGTTGGAAGGAGAGGGTAGGGGCTGGTCTCGCTCCCTCCTGCGCTGGTGGGCGCATGGGCATACCCGTTCCCCATGGATGAGCCTCTTGCAGGTTCGTCCTCTTCTTCATCCTCGTCGTCGTCGCTCTCGCTTTCCCCTTCGCCTTCGTCTTCGTCTTCCGGCTCGTCCCCGCCCTCCCCATCCGGTAAATCGTCGTCTTCCTCATCACTATCCTCCCGTTTCCGCTTCAGGGTACTCAGGGGAGCGACCGCGCCGCTCTTCAACGCACCCTCGACGTCACCTTCGTTCTGCTTCACCCGGTCGATCAGGAACCGGACATACGAAACCGTGCGATCCAAGACTTCCAATTTGAACTCCTTTCCTTTCCCCTTCCCCTTGCCACTGCCGTTCCCGGGGGTGTTGAGTCCCGCAGCCTCGGCCGCATCCTGCGCTTCCAGAGAACGGAAAGGTGCGTCTTCCCCCTTTTGCATCCTCTCGAGTTCTTCTTCCCGCGGTACGAGCCGACGCAGTGCGGAGAGGGCATCGTTTATCCTCTCCCGGCGGCGTTTCTCGATCCGCGAGTGGTTCACTTTCCGGGCGGTGTCGCGTGCTGCGCGCGAGGTGTGTGTAGGCTTACGGCCGCGTTTGGCGGGAGCAGGGGCGGGGGCATCGGTTGACTGGGGTTGGGTCGTCGGTGTTAACGGAGGGAGAGGAGTATCAGTAGCAGGAGCAGCAGTCGCAGGGGTAGTGGTGGCCTTCCTAGCGCGTTTCTTTGGGGGTTCATCTTTCTTCTCCGGAGTGGTAGGGAGGGAATAAGGCGATGTCTGACCCGACGCTACGTTCTTGAATGAAGGCATTGGTGAACCGTCGTATCTCTGACCTACCGGGCGTATGGGAGGCAAGTTCATATCTACTGTTGGGAGATGCTTTATTGTACGTGGATGTTGATGAGGGATATGGGATTGTTGAGGTGCTGTACGTGACATTTGGTAGAAGTAGGATGGTGGTGGTTGAGTGAAGAGAGATGCCCCTAATGATGGGGTATATGCGCTGGAGAGGGGAGCGTAGACTGACATTGGAAGGGGAAGTGAGAGTGATTCCATCACCTTTGATTCACTTTGCTCATATAGGTCGTGCGCTCTTCTTATTTCACATCTCATTACACAAGCGCACACGAGCACACTAGAACGCACGTTCGTCCCTTTCTCAACCAATCACAGCAAGCCATTCCGGTCGTGCGACCCCACCGTCCCCTATCCTCATCCGCACGTGCAGCTACTTCGGAATCATCCACAACATCCACAAACGTTTATCACATCCTTCCAACACGGAAAATACCTCCTTACCACTTCACACGCGCAACATCCTACCCAACAACCCCCCACCATCCCACGCTGTCAATAATATCCACTGAAACGTTGAACGAGCTCGTGTGCAATACGTATGCCCCATCCGACGTGTGCAGCATGCTATCCCACCTCCCAGGTTACAAGTGCGCACCTGCTCGTGTCTATTGGCCCTCCCAAACTCTGACTTAAGCACACAACGTTAAACGTTACCGAGTTCTATAAACTCTCCCTTGTGCTCCCTTCATTAACCATATGCCGTATTATCCTGACAGCTGCAGGTGGCACCCAAAGCTTAGGGGTCACCATGACTACCATGAAGCATGAGGCTGACTCGAGTGTATACTCTTGTAGCCACATATTGACTCCCAACCAGTGCGGTCAACCCGACGGATTCCGGGCCAGGAACCGGAGTCTACCTGACGCACTACGGAACCGAGTGATCAATGAACTGTCTGAACCGTCTGAACAGCCAACCCCAACCCAACCCCAACCACCGAACCGACCCCGACCGAATCGAATCGAACTAAATTAACCCGATCGGAATACGTCGAAACCTAACCACCGTTGTTGAAACTCGGCTTCTGGCGTGCGTCGTGCCGCGTGCGGTTTCCTAGGGGATGAAACAAGTAATGTCCATAAGCGCTGGGCGTTCAGCTTTCCTTGGTTTCACCAGGCTCGTGCGTCCCTCACTCGTCCCCTTGAGATCAGAGAGGTAAGACGAGTCGCACTCCCAGGCTCTCCTGGTATATGTATCTAATTCCGACGATACGCCGGGCACCAACGTTCAGCGGACGTCGGCAGTCCGTACCGTGTGTTCGAGTTTGTACCTGCGCTTAGCAGGAAGTTCTCGTGTCGTGTCTGGAAAGACTTCCACACTAGTACTGTGTTACACACTGCTGTCCGCGTTGCGTGTGCTCCGCCATTTATGCCAGTTCCGTTACAGGTAGCTCGAACTTCCAGTCCTGCAAAAGCCTTGCTCGCCAAACGAACCTTCCCTCCTCAGCCCCCACCACACCCCGAACAGAGAATCTCACCCAGAGTCAGAGTTGGTCTTCAAGTTCACACGATCGCTCATCGATCACATACATGTCATTAGGTGTTTTATCACAGTACTAACACAATCCACCAATAGCGATACTGTACCGTCCGGCCTGGGCTAGTCTGATAAGTGTCAGACGCCAGGTGTTGGAGTTGGATGTCAAGTGTTGAGGTTGGGCCTTAGGTGAGGCACGCGACCAAGGGATCAAGCGCGTGACGCCTGGAACGCATCCGCCCTCTCGCGATGCTCGATCGACTCCTTATCGTCTGTCTCTGCAAGATCATGTTTCGTCCTATCGTGGTGAATGATATGTTCTTCGTCGAGTCCCCTGTCGATGGCTGCCTGTTCCTCTGCCTGTTTCTGGAGCTGAGCGACCGCGTCCTCTCCGTCGAACATCAGTGCTGTCTCTTCCAGCGTATGACCCTTCGTCTCCGGTATACAGAAGTAGACGAACACGCCGATAATGACAATAAAGCAGTCGAAGACGATGTAGTACTTCCAGCCAATGGCGAGGAAGGCGATCGGGTTGACGTACTGGTTGAACACCTGCATGGACGCTTGGGTGATGGCGAAGAGCGAGTGGGCCTTGGAACGGAGTGAGAAGGGGACGATCTCGGTCACGTAGAGGAGGAGGACGGAGGCCCAGCCGATGGCGTAGAAGCCTGTGAAGAGGAAGATGAACAGGACTGTGAGCTTGCCTGCGACCACCGAGTGCGCCTCGACGTATTGTGCCGAGCAGATGGTGACGCAGATGAAGGTGATGAGCATGCCTACGATCGAGGTGAGGAAGATGGGCCGGCGGCCGAACTTGTCTGCGTTGAAGCCGGCGATGAAACCGCATAGGAAGTTCCAGATAGAGAGACCAACGTTGATCCCCAGTTGTGAAGGCTTGTCAGTCAGACCGACAGTCGTGAGCACCTGGTTAAGGTAGTAGGACACCATCGAGTTGCCCGACCATTGACCGCAGACAGCGAGCGCCATCATCGTGAACGAACGACGTCTCATGCCTGGGCTGTTGAACAAGTGGATCCAGCCGTACCGCTTCTGCTCGCGTTCTGCGATGATGGCGTTCTTGATCTCCTCGAACTCGTACAGCACGAGAGGGTCGTGTTCGTCACCGTTCCCGTGGTACTTTGCGAGGACGCGAAGAGCCTCCTGCTCCTTGCCCTTGCCCATGAGCCAACGAGGAGACTCAGGACCGAACATGATCAGGCACCATTGAATCGAAGTAGGGATGACCTGGATCAGGAGGGGAAGACGCCATGACCATTGGCCGCTCATGTAGTATGTGCCAAATGTCGCGGCGGCGGCAACAACAGAGCCGATGTTGACGATTGAGTTGTAGGAACCGGCGATGGGAGCACGGTGCGACGGGAAGCAAAGCTCGATAACCATGAGAGGATCAGCGTTGTTATTGAAACCACCGCCAAACCCGAGAAGGCATCGACCGCCAATAAACCAGTTGACGTTCTTCGCGGATGCTTGCAGGGCGGCACCTGTGAGCATCATCGCACCTCCGAGCATGACGGTCTTTCGTCGCCCGAAGTAATCATTCCATATCGGCGCTACGGGGATACTGCCAAGTGAACCGATATTCTGGATAGCTCCGAGAAGCCCAAGTGTGCTTCCAACAGGGTGGTTGAAGTAGGTTTGCCATTCTTTGTCGGGCTGTTAGATACAAAGAAGAGCAAAGGTGTGATGTACAATACCTGGCAAGATCTATACACAAGATTTGTTAGCATGATGTCACGTGAATTAAGAAGAAAACCAATGCGGATTGGGAAGAAAAGGAGCTTTCAACCCGTTCGAGAAGCAACCAGACCACTGACTCACCTGCAAGCCGTTAACTAGCGCACCATCGAAACCGTTCGCAAAGTTCCCTAGCAAGCTGCGCGACTGGTCAGATCCGTATCGGCATTCGGACCAGGACATCCCGAACTCACTAGAGGAGAATCCAACCCTGGAGCATCCATAGGTTCTTAGACTTGTACCAACGGAATCCTTCTGCGATATAGTGACGGTAATGGGACGTGTTGCCTGCTGAAACCATGTTGGGGGAGATCACAGAAGGGGGTTGGCCGTTAGAATCAGACCTGACGGGAATTCTACCCAGGTTCGGACATGATGCTCCTTTTAACCTCGGGTGCAGGGACCCGTGGCGTCAAGTGGCTTCCTCCGGACCCACCTTAATTTGATTTAGGCTTGGAGCCAATGGGCATTCAAACCGGTCATATCTTGCAATCCTTCGCGGTCGCTAGTCGAGATTAAGGAGGATACGGTACCTTGGCCCTCCTTGGCGTCCACTTCGGGATCAATGTAGAGTTAGAAGCCGTCAGGAACAAGTTAAAATCTTTCGTGTCATCTGCCCAGGCAGTTGCGGAGGTGGCTGTGCTTATGCGGAGTCCCGTGGGGTCTCCCCCAGACCACCCCGCTTTTCCAGTCATCTGACTTTATCCCTCGCCTTCTCCACTTACCATTAATGGCTTTCTGAATTAATTTTCCGAGCCGTCACATGAGACTGCCGGTCCCTCGCCGATATCGGTAAGACACTTAACACTCCGGCAATCAGTGGCAACCACTTACATTTGCTAGGGCGGAAGATAAATTTGGCTTGCATCGCGTCCCGGCCTCCGCAGGTAACACATGGAACAACCAACAATGTCCAAATTGGCATGGGTGGATAACGTGGAGAATATCGCAAATCACAGAATCACGAACGTGGGGATCTCTGTGTCATGGCTGTCATACCTCCACACATTCCCATCCTCCACGTCGGGAGTGCCCACCGTAGCTCTCGGTTCCGACCACAGAGCAAGGCTTTAGACTTTTGACAGGCCAAGGACGTTCCCCTGTCCGGCAAGCCAATCATCTTTTGACTTGAACCAAGCTAGATGCTTATTCCTGAACAATGACAACACGTGAGGCAGCAGTTGGATCGGCAAATCGTCCCGACTCCGATCACTGCTTCTACAATTGAGCTTCAAAGAAAAAATGACTCCCTGTCAGGGCCCGTCTACTTCCTGTGGTCGTGAACTCCGGAAGACCGGGCGTCAAATAAGTTTTCCAACGATTTCGGAAGATCGGCGCGAAGCACTCCCAAGCGACTTCCCCATTTGTACATGAATATGCCTGCCTGCTGTCGTGGATTTGGATTGTCCTGTGGCTGCAGTCTTTCCATCTGCTTGTTCATATCGCCATCTATTACGGTACAACCCGGGAGCTCAACTGAATCAGCTGTCCAGCTCCTCCAATGTCTTAAAGAGCGTCACGGCTCGCTCAAAGTCCACATTACCACCTGAAAAGACCACGCCGATGTTCTTGCACCCTTCGGCAGCCCTCTTAAAATCAGCATTGTACAGAGCCACTGCCAACGTGACCGCTGCGGAGGGCTACCGGCAGTCAGGAAGTGGTCCCGAGAGCGATTGGAAGGACTCGCCTCTATGACAAGTTTCATTCGTTCCCACACAAGTTTCGTGGCCCGGATTATCTCCCGATCATCGACCACAAAAATGTCATCAATTTGGTCCTTGATGATGGCTGCAGATACGGAGTAAGTCACTTCTCACGTCTGAGCTCGCGGATAAACTGACGAAAGGTCAAATCTCCGGTGCTGGTCAGGAGTCCATCGGCCACCGTATCCGGTCTGATGCTGGGAACCCATTTGCCACTCTTCAAGCTCCTGTAGGTATCATCCGCGCCCTTCGGCTCCGCAGCGAATACCTTCACTTCTGGCCTTAGGGATTTCAGCGTAATTGTGCATCCTGAGAGGAGTCCACCGCCTCCAACTTGAACAAGCACCGCGTCAAGCGGAGTTCTTGCTTCTTCAGCTTGCTCTAACAATTCTAATGCAACTGTTCCTTGTCCCGCCATGATGAGAGGATTGTTGTATGGGTGGATAAATACACCGCCTGTTTCTTTTTCCACCGCTCGCGCCGTCGCTTCCCGTGCTTCTAATGTGGGCTCACATTCGTGAACCGTTGCACCGTATCCCCGCACAGCGTCTTTCTTGACGGAAGGAGCGTTGGACGGCATTATAATATGGGCTGGACATTTTGCATCTCGAGCTGCTAATGCAAGTGCCTGGGCGTGGTTACCAGACGAATGTGTGATTACTCCTTTCTTGAGAGTGTCTGGCGAAGTTTCCCTGATCGACAAGACTGCATTGAACGCCCCTCGTGCTTTGAACGCGCCGACTTTCTGTGTGTATTTCAGCTACATGATCCCATGGAGCGACATCCTACCCCAACTTGTAAGTTTTCCGGCTTAAAAACTAGATGTCGGCCTGCTAGAGCATCCAGAGTTCGACAAGTCATTATTGGTGTTCGGTGCACATAACCCTTGATACGTTGTGCAGCTGCCTGAACATCTACCAGAGATATGGCATACTTCTTCCCACTCGTATCCGAGGACACAGACATTTGAGCCTGTACAATGCGCAAGAAAATGCGTGCCAGTCGTCGGTGCAGGACTGGTAAGAGAGATAACAAGCGCTTGGATGGCCGCGTGGCTTTGGCTCCGCCTATTGTGCAGCTTCGGCCGATGGCGATTTCGGCATTATATTGAATTGCTATGTACCACCACTATGACACGGATACATTGTGTTGAATTAGGCAGAACGCTGACGAAGATAGAATATGTCCATGATAGGTATGAAGAAATAGAATCTTAATGATAGGATATGGAGGGCACAACAACAACGAGCGCCAGGCTCATGTGGACCGAGGGGAAAGAGATTGCAGCGATGAGCGAGTGATCTGTTGATAACTATGTTCTAAAAGAGTATTCATTCAGTCCTGCTGTGGGGACGGATTGTTCCTGGCGTCTTAATCTTCTATAACTGACTCGTCCTCAAATACGGTCTTTATTTGGAAGTCAGATTTCCTGAAACTCTGAAGACTGTACAGCACTTACGTCCTCCGACACATTCTGCAGAAATTGAGGAAACATGAAGAAAGGCCCGTTCACCGAAAATGACCGCCTGGGACGTCCCTTGAAGTCGATATTCCACGATTTTATCAAAGGTGAGGGTAACGGGCCGACACTCGACGCAGCCGGTGATTCTGTCGGCGGACCTGTGAAAGCACTAGACAGTGCTGCTGAGAGTGTCTGCAGTGAGGACATGGACTGAGCACGGCGTAATACGCGAGGTGTCGGAGTTAGTTCCAGACCGAGCATCTCATACACTTCGCGTTTGGCCTGAGCGTATGAGGTTGAAACAGATGATATCCCACGACTGTCTGGCGAAGTTGGCAGTTGCGAGGCGGGAGACGGTAAGACGAGAGAAGTGGGCTTTACAGGCACGGGAGGTACCGGGGGAATTTCCTCTTTGCGACCGGTAGGAGAGCGCGGCCAGATAATACTCATGTAACGTACGCTGCTGTTAGAAGAGCGCATGCTCTTAGAGCGACCGATTGAGAGCCGTAAGCTCGCCTTGGACGCTCGGAGGCTTGCTTTACGAGCTGCGGAGACACGGCTGGACCTTGCGCTGGCGGAGCGGCTCAGGGACGCCCCTTCATCTGCTTCATCTGCTTCGCCCTTCGCTTGTGTCATTTCGTCTAACTGCTGCCTGAAGTAATTAAGTTGATATTCGATAGATTCGGCCATAGCCCAAGCCTCATCGCGCTCCGCTTCAAGCTGACCAGTCTGCGTTTGAAGTTCCAGGACTTCGGCCTTGGTCCGTATCAAGCTCGAGTTAAGTTTGCGAAGCGCCATGGATAGAGCGCTGGAAGAGTGGGCATCTCTCAGCCTCCCCAATTGGGTGAGCTGATCATTAACGTCATAAAGGTCGTCTGTGAGCTGATCGGCATAGGCGTTCTCTTCTGCCAGTTCGGCTGCGAGCTGATGAACAGATGTGGGGTCTGTGGCCCGTTCTATTTCCCGCAGCAGAAGACGTCTTCTGCGGCTGTTCGTGCGGAACTTCGTCTTCAGCTGATCTCGCTTCGACTCCAGGCGCTCTTCTTCCTCCGGCATATATATATCCAGCGTTTCCGTATTTAATAGTCGAATTGAAGAAGAGTCAGTTCCGGACCGTATAGCACGGCCGACAATTTCTTGCAGTTGATCTGACGTGTATGTCCACTGGGCAGCTTCTAAAGTCAATCCCCTCCATGGAAGTTGGTGGGAAACGAAGGTCGGCGTCAGTGGCCTAGATTGCGTCCTGTGCGCAGTTGCAAATGATCGAGGACTTGTTGCTGATTTCGTGCTCGACGATTGGGGGCCCGGACTGGACTGTGGGGTGGGACTGAAAGGAGTTCGGCTTGGCGCCTTGCGTGGCCCGATTGGCAGGGCAGGTCGAGAACGGCTAGTTTTCCTCCCGGATCCCATTACAGATCCCTGATGCCAAATATCCCTGCCAGATGAGTCTCCACGTTGTTGGATGGCATCCGTAATCGGGATGTCCGGAATGATTGGTGCTAACGTTGGCGGTGACTTCTGTGGAGACGACTCCGGACTGGACCAAGGCTTTGGCGTCTGAGGGAAGGCAGATGAATCGAGGTTGGGGGCTGTTCCGAGAAGAAGGGGGGGTGAAGGGAAGTCACTGGAAGAACTCGATGTTGTGCGTATGTGCATCTTCCTTCGCAGCGAACGCATCGGCGGTTTTGAGTCGCCGTCACCCATCTTACGCACTGATGGTAGTGGTCTTGGCTTCGTATGCACCCTATCGGGAGCAGCAAGAGTACTAGGTGGGATCTGCCCGAATGGAGCAAAGTGGAGCGACTTCTCCCTGTGCATCTCTGACGGTGTCACGACTGTGCCGACAGACGCACGCTTTCTCGTGACAGGGTCCGAGATGCCAATCGGTAGGTTCGTATGGGACATGCTGCTTGTCCTGGACTTTGAGGAAACAGGTCGACTGGATCCATCTGCGGACCGTCGTCTTGGTTCAATCGTTGGAATAGTCCGGGGTACAGTGAAGACAGGACGTGGCTCGGTCTTGTAATCTAAAGACGGCGTTGACGCTTCTGGGACCGTTTCCAAGAAATTTTGCAACTCCGCAGCGGTGAAAACCATTTCCCTGAGGGATTTGGAGTCCTCTGATGAAACGGTTGGAATTGGCATAGGTGATAGACCTGCAGAATACGGGACACCCATGGCATCATAGAGAGAAGCTGAAGTTGGCGCAGTGGATGCTGCAGACGAATTCATGTCTAGTCCAGACGTCGAGAGATCAGAAGTCTCACCAGCTGTCTCCGTACCATCGATGTGTAAGAAGAAGTTGTTATGGTTAAGAGGTATTGTAGCAGAATAGGGTAACTCCGGTAATGCTTTTGATAGTGGCCGGCCAGTGCTCTGGTCATCCGTGGTGAGCGATTCTAACGGAGATTTGCTTGGGCTGAGAGCCGATACGGGGCGAGGTCTACTCTCGGAATCGGGGTCCGTCAGACTAGTGTTCAAGAGCGGCAGGCTGGTCCTGCGTCCCAGACTCTTCGTCCTCGAGTTGCGACTGTCTCGCGTCTGATACAACGAGGGTATGCGGTATGCGGGGGTATCCATCGGAAGGATGGCGGAATCCTGCTTCGTGTGTCCGAATGACTCTCTTGTCCGTTCCGTAGGGAGGAGGATAAACATAGACGATAGGAATTCTGGATAATTTGAGCTGGAATGGAGCGAGCTTGTCCCGATGATCGACTTTGAGGATTTCATAGAGTGTCTTGGCGTTGCATGTGGGAGAGAAGGGGTCATACTCGCCATTGTGCCTTTCATGGCGACCTTCTGCGACGGAGGCGTCTTCGACTTTGGTCTCCCTGTATCAGAGGAGTTCTCTGCTAACATCCCAACGGTGGGCCGTAAACGAGGACTCGGAATTTGGATGCGTGCTGGTACTGGACGACGCGTGGTCGTACTCTTCGAAGATGGCAAACATAGCATCAGTATACAACAGGAAGGATTGGTTATAGCATACATACCGAGGAAGAGCGTACCGATGTCGGTTTGAGGCTGGTATTACGTACAGATTTCATGGCAGGCTGCTGCATCTGAGAAATATTACTGAAGGCGCAATGATGCATATATCGCGAACGTACGTCGTAGGTCTCGACCCCTCGCGTTGCGCCTTCTGATGGAGTCGTCGATAGCAAATACCCTGACGTGCCCCTCGTGACAAACAACTCCGGCATCGAGAATTCCGACTCGAAGTCCAAGTCAAGACTCAATTCTGGCGTGTTAATACGCGGTGGTCGTGCCGGCTTCACACCAAAGGAGTCACCGCTCGGAGGAGTTCGCGCTTTCTCCGTTCCAGGTTGCGTACTGGGAGGGATATGCGGCGCCATTTCGAGCGTAGGTAAGCCAGGGGAGAAGAATGACACCGGAGAGCTCGGCTTGGAAGGTGGGGCAGGTGGGGCAGGCAGGGCAGGTGCTGGCTGCCCACGCTTGCTGCCCTTGCCAACCTTACGAAGGCTGGTGAGAACGGAGAAGGCCTGCATTGGTGGCCACCGCTGGACTTGAGGGGAAAGAGGTAAGCAGAAAGGTGAGAAGGGCTCGCTCTTACGTCTGGACGCCAGGTTGTATACGACGAGGGAGCGGTGCTCGATGATGTAGACACCCCCAGCGGAGACAGCGGTGTGCATCTGAAACTCATATAAACAAGTCGGAATAATGTCGCTTGCTCCATGTGCTGCCTTCTCCCAATCGGTCCTCCGTTCGCTGACCACAAGCACGGGTTCTATGGTTGCTTCGCATCATGCAGTGCCGCCCTGATTGTCCCAGTTAGATTCGAAACGCTGATAGAAAGGGAAGAATGGACCAGTCAGGAGTGACAACGGGGCAGGAATGAGCCGTGTCACCATAAGTATCAAGGAGGCGATGCCGCCGACTCAGAATAGGGTCTGCTGAGTCCTTTGTACAGCTTTCCGACCTTTGCAATTGGTTCCCGGATGGACCTTTCTCTTATAATTGTCGTCAATCTCGGAAGATGTCCAAAGTCTCTCGACAACTATTTTTCTCACACGTTCCCTCTGAATGTCTTCGTCAACTATAGTATGCTTTACAAGGAGGATACGGACGGGTCCATTGGTTGATGCCCCACTAGTAGTTCCTAATCAGCGTCTAAGCGAACCCCTTTCGGATGTCCCGACGTTCTGACCGCCGCCCACCCAACGGACTGTACAATTGCTGGCTTGATACTCCTGGGATTTAACTGTGCGCGAGAGACAAACTTCACGCGCTGTTCAGATTGTTGGCGAACCATACATGTTGCAAAATTGCTTCCTCGCATCTAACGGCCCAAGGATGACATCTTCCTACGACAGCTGCGACAGCACAGCTCGACGTTGAGTGCATTCATTGCGTCATCTGCTCCTTTCGCACACCTAGGGGAGGGCATTTGGGATATATTCGCATTGCATTATAGTGTCGATGGTACCATGTTGACGAAATTTCCCACCGCAGATGCGGAGAGATTTCTGCTTCTAGGATCGTTCCCCTGCATTCCACAATTTCCTCGGCTAGTACGCGACCTAGTAGCCAGAGAGGGCAAGCATGTCCCAGTCAATCGATTCTTCGGATACTGTTCCACAGGCTAAGCCAGGTCCTCCATCTTGTTCAGCAGTCTACCTTCCATGCCGCCCTCAACCATCACACACATGCCTGTCACATGCCCCGATACCGTAGCCGACGAGAGCACAGCGACCTGCATGGCGATATCATCAGGTGTACCGATCTTGCGCAGTGGTGTGCTTGGAGATGATGTTGTTGTTAGCTGGGTGTCGATTGACCATCGATGGTTGGAGGAACGTACGTTGCTAATGCTCGGTATTTGATCTCTGGGTTCTGCATCGCGTTCGCTGCCATCGGCGTTGATACCCAGCCCGGAGCGATGGCATTCACCCTCCCGCGTGGCGCGATCTTGACGATCTCATTTTTCAGAGTCAAGCAAAAGCCAATCTGAAGAGCAGACTTGGAAGACGCGTAATCTTTTTTTTAAAAACGTCAGTAGAACGATGGATACCCGGCCAGGGGTTTACCGATGTGCCCCGCCTCGCCGAACTTCCCCGCAGTGCTTCCGATCAGGATCACTGCCACTTTATCAAGGATCGCAGGCCTGGTCGAGGGCTCGCGCAACTGCCGAAGGAATGCTCGAGTTGTCAAGAATGGACCTGAAGAATGTTCACTGATGTCATCTTGATGCTGTCGGCTAGTCCGAACCTGTTAAGTTGACCGCGAGGGTGTTCTGCCATTGTTGGAGCTCCATGTCAACCACAGGCGCGTCATTCTCCTGTAGATTGATGCTCAGTTACGCGAAGAATCCCTGGCAACGTTCGAACAAACCGGCCAGATACCGTGACTTACTGTGGAGTCATCAGCGCTTATCTAGTAATGGCAAGAGGGATCGTACGCACCAATCAACACGGTGATGTCTCCTAGTTCTGACCTCGCCTTCTTGAATAAGAGATCCACATCTTCTTCTTTCGACAAATCGGCCCCAGCAATACAGAGCTTCTCCTGCCATTCAGGCTTGCCTTTCAAGTCTTGAAGACCACGCGGCTCGGTGTTATAATGGGCGGTGACAAGGGCGCCCTGCTCTAGAACGCGTCACATAGGACAATGGCCAGAGTGCCATTACAACAGGCAGAATGCTCACCAAGAAAGAGCTTCGTGATAGCGAATCCAATTCCTCCACTCGCACCTTTCCTCGACATAAGCTTCAAGCTTCGCTTGACATGGTGAAGATAACTCGCCTGTCACTAGAGCATGGACCTTGTTCAACCCCAGATCCATGTGATGGTCGCTACGCGTAGAAAGGACAAAATTGAGAGGGGAAGGGCGCAATCACGAACTCAAAGTTCTTTTATCTTTAGCTGAAGGTACAACAGGCAAAATGATTCCTAGGGTTACATGGTTATCCCTGGCGGTCACTCCTCCAGAAACCCGTAACGGCATGGTTCCCAATCCGGAAATTACTTTTCCACGTGCGAGACCCTGATGTGTCATCAATGCTTCCGAGAGAAACCCTAAGCTTAGCGCCGAGTCATGGCGAAAAGCTTAAGTTGGACGCTGCGGCCATGTTGTACTTTTCGACAAGAGGTGATGGGGTTGCCGTATCCTTTGAAGAGGTGTGTAATGTCATCAAACGTGTCAATACCAATGCCAAGCGTTCTATAGGCAGTCTTGACCGGCCTGGCGCCGGACGGCGGCCTCTTCATCCCTGAAGCAATCCCCATGCCACCTCCGAGGTGGCAGGAGGATTGGGCCTCTTACAACTTCCAACAACTCTCCAAAGCCGTCATCTCGCTGTTTATATCCGAGTCCGAGATCTCGCGCGCCGATCTGCGCGCCATCATCGAACGATCGTACAGCACCTTCCGCGCCCCGGAGATCACTCCGCTCAAGAAGCTGAATGACCACCTGTATGTACTCGAGCTGTTCCATGGACCCACATATGCGTTCAAAGACGTCGCACTTCAGTTTTTGGGCAACTTGTTCGAGTTCTTCTTGAAAAGACGGAATGCGCATAAAGCCCCTGGAGAGGAGAAGGAGAAGCTCACTGTGGTTGGCGCCACGAGCGGCGACACGGGAAGGTGCGCATATCGCTTCAAATCTGCCATATAATGCTGACCGGAGTATACAGCGCCGCCATATATGGACTCCGTAATAAGGAGAACATTTCAATCTTTATTCTCCATCCTAAGGGCAAGGTCTCACCCATCCAAGAAGCACAAATGACCACAGTAACGGACGCAAATGTCCACAATATTGCGGTGCAAGGCACGTTCGATGACTGCCAAGTCTGTACATTTCGCAGCAGTAGCTCATTCAGTCTAACATCATCCCAGGATATTGTCAAAGCGCTCTTCGGCGACCGTGAATTCAATGCTACTCACCGTCTCGGCGCCATCAACTCGATCAACTGGGCACGCATCCTTGCACAAACTGTCTACTACTTCCTTGCTTACTTCACCATACGCTCCCAGCTCCCGCCGGGTGCAGAGATCCAGTTTGTGGTCCCCACCGGAAACTTCGGTGATATCCTCGCAGGATATTATGCCAAAAAGATGGGTGTGCCTATGGCTCAGCTCGTAGTGGCGACCAATGCGAACGACATCCTCGCTCGGTTCTGGGCGACGGGTAAGTACGAGAAAGTTGACAGTGCGTCCGAAGCAGGTGCGGGAGAGATGCTCCCTGCGAACGGGGCAAGCGACGGGAAGCAAGCCACAGATGCGAGCGGGGTGAAGGAGACGCTGAGTCCAGCCATGGATATCCTCGTTTCGAGCAACTTTGAGCGGTTGCTGTGGTACCTTGTTGCAGAGTCGAGCACCAGCCCGGAGCGAGTCCGGTTGGCGGGGAAGACGATTTCCGAGTGGATGAAGCGAGTAAAGACGGATGGGCGGGTCGCGGTGCCCACAGAGGTCTTGCAGTTGGCGAGGAGAGACTTCGTGGCGAGGAGTGTTTCTGATGCTCAGGTACGTTGATGTTCTCGCTCCATGGAATTCGGCATAACACGAAGTGTGAAGACTCTCGCTACCATCGAACGCTGGTACACCGAGGGTCCATATATCGCCGACCCACATACCGCTGTTGGTCTGACTGCTGTTGACCTCTTACCACAAGAGTGCGTCCCTTTCACCTACCCATGAAGCCATGCATAACTTTTTACAGCCCCCAGCTCGTCCGTATCGTCCTTTCAACTGCACATCCGGCCAAGTTTTCCGATGCGGTTGAGAAAGCGCTGTCCGGACACAAATGCTTCAATTTTGAGACACAGGTTCTGCCAGAGGAGTTCAAGGGCCTCCTGCAAAAGCCCCGCCGGGTGATCGATGTCCCAGCTGCCGACATTGAGCTTGTCAAGCAGGTTATCGACAGGGAGGTAGAGAAGATGAAAACTGAAGCAAAGAATACGAGCGTGTAGGAGTGATGTAGATATTGACATTAGATGTAATCGCGACACCAAATATCCATTGTGAATCATGCAGCCGTTGCAGCCGCCGTAGAGAGCGGCACGGATGTCGCTTTCTGCGCAGCGGGGCTTACGAGAAGCATGGGAACATAAGAAGTGACGAGGGTGGCTACAGAAAACCTAGAACATTAATCAGCATCATTGAACTCAATATCGGCTAGCATGACGCACAGGATAGACGATAACGGTCCTCCTGTCTGGCTTTCCTTAGTCCTCATCGGCTTCTGGTTCGCGAGACTCGAAACAGAGAGTAACAGGGCAGCCCATCCCATGTACCTGTACAGAAAACGTGAGAAACTCCTCGGCTATCAGCTGGATATCTTTAACCTGTTTCGTGTAAGCATTGTAGCGCCAGAGAACATCATGCTAGCGCTGCCGATAAAGTCTGATGAAGTGGGGTGAGACACGTCAGCTCTTCACCCCTTTGGGAAGAGTGTGAGGTACGTACCAGAGTCTTGCTGCCTCCAGGACTTAGGGAGAGTAATTGCAGTCTCGTTGGAAGCGTCTCTTGGGTCTTCGACTGCCATTTCGATTGAGGGAACTTATTCAAGCTGGGCAGAAGCCAAGGAGGAGATACAACGACGACGATCAGGGATTTCCGAACAGATCCCCACACGGGGCCGAAGCTTCTGCACCGCCACCTCTCCTTCTCGTGTCTGCCTGGTTGTTCGCCGGCTAGACGCCTGCTGCGGTCTCTTCACATCTCTGTCACGGACAGGGGTGAATATATACTAGCTTGTTTCGTCTCATGCTGTCCAAACCATCTCTCTCTTTCTTACCTCTACGTCGATGAACCATCCTGTGGCCGGAGAGCACAGCAGCAGGCGGCAGACCACCAGCGCGTCAACAGACCAGCTGGTCCATAGAAAGCTTGTGAGACGCGGGGTGGTGGATAAAACATCCAAGTCAGCACTCTATCGGCTGTCACATCTGTTTTCTCTTTCGGCCGGGGCATCCATTGGCGGATCCAACACTGCACCGAGTTCTCCAACGCGTGCGCCCTTTCTTTTGTTTACCCATGCCCATTACTCAAGGATCTACAGAGGCGATCCGCGCATTCCTCGCCGTAGGATTGCGATCTCCGCGCTCTCCCCACGAAACGAAACCGGACAATAATCGCTTCTCTTTCCTTGAGCATCCTTCAGCACCACGCGACCTCTCACGTCTCCGGGGCAGCCGGTCTGCACCAGGTTCAACGCAAGGAACGTCCTCACACGAGTGCTCGTCAGACTCCTCCCTTCTCGAGACATCATATTCCGCCCCAACCCCTATAGGAAGCGATAATGAAGAACCGCTGAGGAGAAAATCAAGGCGAGGCTGGGATAGGATCATCAGCTCTCTGAGTCCGAAGAAGAAGGGGAAGGGGAAGGCTATGATCGATGATGGTCCCCTGGATGGAGAGGAAGGTGAACTAGTCGATGATGAAGGGTTCTTCGATTCTGCTCAGGCGAGGGCTCGCATAGGTGGGCATAGCCGTCATAGTTTTTTGTGTTTATACTGATGTCGCTCAGATCTTATTACCCTCCTTCCTGTGGAACTCTCACTTTACATCTTTTCGTTGCTCGACCTCTCCAGCGTTCTCTCGTGCATCATTGTTAACCAGTACTGGAAGGCGCTGGCAACAGATGACGCGGTATGGCGTGCCCTTTTTCATGCCCAACCTGGTTGGCGCGTCGATGTGGAAGCCGCGCATCGACGCTTAGCCACCAACGTGCAGAGGCACCAGGAGGCAGTACTGGAAGAGAGGGGTATCCCCATACCTTCTTCGTCGACAAGAAATCCGCGGGTTTCGATATCATCTATCCTGTCTCCTTCCATTCTGCTCCCCACAATATTCTCCTCAAGCCCTACTCCTTCGTCAAAAAGCTACCGCACGTCAATGCAAGCCTCAAGAATCACCTCAAGGACCTCATCCGCCGATCATGGAGATATGGAGGATGCTGCTCCGTCACCACTTGATTGGAAAGATCTATTCAAGAGCCGTTTCATTCTCGACAGGAGGTGGCGGCTCGGCTTTCCCAGGGTGCGGCAATTGATGGGTCATCAGAGTCTGTAGGTCATGTGGTTCTTGGGCTTAACCCACCCTCTGATATGATTATCCAGTGTCTACTGTGTCAAGTTTGACCGGGATCGTATCATAAGTGGCTCCCGGGACAGGACGATCAGAGTTTGGAACACTCACACTGGGCAGCTTATTTCCACCTTGCGCGGACATGACGGCAGCGTTCTCTGCCTCAAATTTGATGGCAAATCCTCCTTCTTGGTATCTGGCAGCAGCGACGGCTCCATCCTCATATGGGACCTTGAGAAGGGCATTATTCTACACCGCATAATGAAAGCACATGAGGGAGGCGTCTTAACGTTAGACTTTGACGATCAACGGATCGTCAGCGGAGGGAGGGATAACACTGTGCGGGTATGGGACCGGCAGAGTTACGACCTCAAGAGGATCATGACTGGCCACGAGGGTCCGGTGAACTGCATAATCCTTCAGGGAAGCACGATCGTCAGTGCCAGCGGCGACGGGAAGCTTATGATGTGGAATATCGAGACCGCCGAGATCTTGCGCCGATTCGAGGGTCATTCTCGAGGGATTGCATGTGTTGCACTAACTGTTTGCGATGTGCCACTCTGTACGTTCATGAGGTATTGACGAATCCTCTAGGATCATCTTGTCATCTCAGGATCGAAAGACCCATTCATGAAGCTTTACGACGCCTCCACCGGTACCTGCCTCGAGACTGTCAAAGGCCACCACGATCTTGTGCGCTCTCTTGCTGTCAATCGCACGATGAACCGTGTCATCTCAGCGAGCTATGACAAGAGTGTCAAAGTATGGGATGTGGATGCAGAGGGGAAGGAACTGAAGCTTGTGCGAGACTTCCCTGACGTGCACGACAGTCAGATCTTCGACGTCGCATGCGATGTTTCGAGGATTGCAACGTGAGTGATAACAGTTTGCAGATCGTTTGTCAGTAGCTAACCACGACCTGCACAGTGCATCGTACAGTCATGTTGTCACTGTTCTAGACTTTGGCTATGACCTGGACACGTCGCTTTTCGCTTAGGAACAGGTCCACCTGGTGTGTGACTCAACCATGGACGGCTTTGATTCGGCCTAGCATTATGGAATTCGTTCTAATATTCCTCTTCTGCATCATTGTATCATCAGACTAATATTTGTGCAACATGCAGTGTACCTTTCCAGCACTATTTCTCTGATGTTGTTAGTTATCACTGTTCTCGTACGTTTGCGATACCCTCTGTCTTGTATTTCAACAAGATACATAATACCAACATAATGTACAACAGTGGAGATCATGGCATACAGTATATCACACGATGGGAATACAGATCACAAAACTTCCGCAACACCTCTCGGGTGCCAAGCAGGGTATTCCTTGTTGTCCAGCGTCTCTTCCCGATGCTTCGCCTTTCCGGTGACAATTGCCAACATGAGCGCTTCCCAGAAGCGGTCGTCTCCTTCGCTGTTGGCAACCTTCTCCTCGAGCTCTGCTAGAGGACGATATATGACCTCAACAGCAGAGCCTGGATGCTTCGTCTCGTACAACTTGACCAATTGGTTAAACGACTTCGCATCGCCTATGACATCATTAGTGAGTCGTGACGTCGTTATGCAGCGCAGACGAACCTTGGATATTGAACCGTCGATTGTGCAACTCCTCAAACGGCAAATGTCGCAACACGTGCAGCACATATCTTGCGGTATCGAATTGAGTTGTCCATGATGCCTGGGCATTCCCATCGCCGTATATCGTTGCTCGCCTCTCACTCAGCTCAGACAGTCCGAAGATTCTATCAACAGATCAGTATGCGCACCCTTCTCGTAAGCCACCCCGCAGCGTACGGAATAGGTATACAGTACTCCTATTTAGGCTTAGCATTAGTTATTGTGCATTGTAAGTGGACATACCGGGAATAACCCCGTCCGGAACTCGCACCATGGTAAGTCGATTTCTTCTGCCACCCTCAGAGCAGCAGTCCGCAACTCATCAAGCGGGGCGAATTCTGGTAGGTCCTCTGCCGTCAAAGGTGTGCCCCAATGGCTGTTCACATATAGTTTCACACCGGCCTTCTTAGCCGCTCGGACTAACGGCACCTGGAGGGTGAATCCTGAGAAGTACTCAGACACGTAATTTACTGTTCATGCGGATTGCTGCGCACCGCTTGCTCCGACCGTGGAAATGAGGACCTCTATCCCACTGAGCGCCCTCACAAGATCCGTCTCGTCCTCATAATCGACAGGACGAATCTTGGCACCCTTCTTGGCCCACTCATGGGCAAAAAGCTCGTTTCCCTACCATCAAGTCCAATGAGTATGTCAGCAATAACAGAGCCAGGACAACGCAAATGCTCACCCCTTCTCTGCGAGTGAGAATCGTCACGTCGAAGCCGTGCACCGAGTGCTCAAACTCGCGCAGGAAATGAGTGCCGACGGTGCCGCTGGCTCCTGCAATTGCAAATCGTGTATAACATGGCATGTTGTGCAGTACTTCAAACAAGTGATGATTGTCCTTCTGGGCTATCTTGTCCTCCTGACTTTATATAGTCGTTATACAAAGGTGGTCATGGTATTATTATTGGCGGATATCGGGTGGGAGTAGTTCCAGACTTGAGAAGCGGAGCGGCGAAACCGGTCTTGGTGCATCGGGTCTGGCCGTAAGGAGGCGGAGACGGTAAGCGCCGGGGCAGGTGACCTCGGGCCATTTGTGGCGCACCTCCCACCCACTTCACATTACCTAATGTGGAAATCGTTTAGCTTCCCCATATTATCGTTAACACGACCAATATTCCTCATGGAGTTACTACGCCTTTAACTCGCTGATATACACATTGACCGACAATCTATTGGGGCTTCATAACGTATAATGTCAGAAATCAACTAGGACGTAGTCCAGTCCGGCAGCTCCCGATCACAGTAGATCCGCAACCTGTTTAGGGTTCCACCCCGGATACTCGGCGTTGTCCAACCTGGCCGGATCGTGCGCAACTCGGCCAGTGGCGTACTCAATCATCAGCGCGTGAAAGAAGTCCTTGCCCTCACTCTTCTGCACAAGCTCCTCGAGTGCATCAACAGGCTTGTACGTCACCTGATACTCCGCAGGGTGCTTGGCTCTGTACAACCGCACGATCTCGTTGAACGTTTTCCGGTCGCCTTCGATGTGGAACACTCGGTTGTGCAACTTAGACGGCGGGAGGCGAGTCAGTACGTAGACTGCGTATCGGGCGACGTCAGGGATGGTCGTCCACGAATTCGGGGTTTCGCCCGTGCCGTAGATAACGGACTTGCCCGAGCTGAGGTTCAATTCCAGAAGGGGAAAGTGGATGGTGAACTCCTATAGGCCCTGTAAGCACAGGGGACAGGGAAGAGAAGGAAGAAGGAAGCCACAACGTAC